>NC_090180.1:25691644-25974144 GCF_024679245.1 Pseudorasbora parva | reverse complement strand
CGATCAGCACCAAACTCGGTCAGCATGAAGTAAAGACACTGAGGATGCTAAATTGCAAGCAACTTTTTGATATCTCAAACGGTTTGGCCGTGGCGAAGAGACAAATTTATGGCGAGAAAAGGGAAACAGGAAGAGTGTTATAACTTTTGCATACATTAATTCATTTTGATGAAACTTCAGCTGTGTGTTCGTTGTAAGAGGCCGATCACATGGATATGACTTTTGTGAGACAAAGTTATAGCGCCACCAACTGGCAGCAGGAAGTGTGTCACTTTCAAAATTGCTTTAAATACCCATCTTATTTTCACCCGATTTACTTCAAACTTCATCAGTATAATGTCAAAACATGGCAGATATAGACATATAAATGGATTCCTGATTCTAGAAAAACTGTTGTCATGGCAACGTGTCAAAGTCTAATAATCTTTTTTGGTGTTTTTGAGACTCTTCACATGCTTGAAATTACATGAAACTCAACACACACATCAGACATGCTGTCCAGAAGATGCAAGCAAAGATTCAGAAACGGGCGTGGTAGAGGGGCTCAGTAGCGCCATCTTTTGTCCAAAGCGGGGGGTTAGTTTTATCTACAGTTACCAAACTCGGTATATATATTGTACATTTTGAGCCGGACAACTTTCTAATTTACAGTCATTAGCTCTGACCAACAGGAAGTCAGATAATTTGGTTGGAAGATAACAAGAAGTCGAAAGTGAGCTCTGAGTTTTTACCTTCTCCTCAAAAGCGATTCATTCAATCTCCTCCAAACTCGGACATCATTAAGTAAATATACAGAAGATGCTAAAATGCGAACGGTTATTGGATATCTCAAACGGTTTTCCCGTAGCAAAAGCCTAAAAAAGACTAAATAAGAACACACGTGCCTGGTTCATTAATAAGGCTATACTCCCACCTGCTGGTTATTCTATATAATCACAGTTTTTTTTTTCTTTTTTTTTCTCAACACTTATGCTCTCACTTAAATGACCAGTAGAGGGCAATATTGTATAAGTTTTCAAGCAAAAAACCTTGCCTCTCTGGGTGTGTGAATGCTTTTCTAGCTTAGTGGGGACTTAAACCTGAATGCACACAGACTCATGGGGACTTCCCAATGGGTACAAAAGCTTATAAATCAGACAGAATGAGTTCTTTTGAAGAAAGTTTTGTGTGATGGGTAGGTTTAGGGTAGGAGTAGTGTAGGATGACAGAATATATGGTTTGTACAGCATAAAAACCATTACGTCTATGAGTCCCCAGAAAGATAGTGAACCAGACATGAGTGTGTGTGTATGTGTGTGTGTTTGTGGGTGGGTGTGTATGTTGTGGATGGGGGATGGTTGATGGGCTTAACTGATAAGAGTTGCCTTCAGCATACTTCAGCATTACTACTGTGTGTGTGTGTGTGTGTGTGTGTGTGTGTGTGTGTGTGTGTGTGTGTGTGTGTGTGTGTGTGTGTGCGTGTGTGTTTGTGTTCTTTTTTCTAGCCTGGTGGGGACTTCAACCTGAATGCACACAGACTCATGGGGACACGTGTCACTGATTTCTACTGTGTGTGTGTGTGTGTGTGTGTGTGTGTGAGCCACTCTTCTGTCTAAAAAGATTACCTCCCAATGCTGTGCTTTGGCCTGCATTGAAGGATAAAACATTTTATTCTGGGTTTGAATAAAAAAAAAAAAAGTATAAAACCAGTTTATTTGTAGGGCATTGACAATATTGTTTTATATAATTAGTTAAATAATTGTGTTAATACAAATAATTATTAATAAAAAAATATAAATATAAAAATTACTAACAAAAGAAAAAAAACTCATTTAATTGTCTTTAAAAAAAAGAAAAAAAAGTAGTGTGTAACTTAAAAAATGAGAAGATTAATGCCTTTTGTTTAAATATAAATATAGAATAACTAAATATAGTATAACCAGAAGGTGGGAGTGTAGCCTTATTTAGTAACCAGGTGGGATATGTCCTAGGGAACACTGTTTTGAAGATAAAACTATTGTTGTTATTGCAAAACAGTGTTTTCAGACAGTGAAATAAAAACAATATTCTCTCACTGTTTAGATTTTGTGTCTGTCATTCCCCCTCCCCCTCCCTCTCTCAGGATCACTCTATGTGTGTTTGTGTGTGTGTGTGTGTGTGTGTGTGTGTGTGTGTGTGTGTGTGTGTGTGTGTGTGTGTGTGTGTGTGTGTGTGTGTAGGGGGTCTCTCTCACTCTGTGTGTGTGTGTGTGTGTGTGTGTCTGTCTGTGTGTCTGTCTGTGTGTATGTGTGTGTGGAGGGGGTCTCTCTCACTCTGTGTGTGTCGCCTTGTCTCTTGTTTTTTCATAATTTAACCCTTTCATATCATAATTGCTATCAGCAATATCTATCACTTTAATGTGAAAAAAATGTATTATATATATATATATATATATATATATATATATATATATATATATATATATATATATATATATATATATATATATATATATATAAATACTGGTCTTCTGAACTTACAATATTTTGAGCTGCAAAAAATACATTTGCACATAATTGAAAGTGATATCCTAATACTTTTAATTGTTTTCTATAACATGGGCTTTAAAGAAGGTCATGTGCTGTGTTTGCAAAGATCACGTATGACACCTCTGTAAACGAATTATTTATTGATAGAATTCAAATGGATTAAAAAAATAATAATTTCACATGATTTTATAAAAGTGGCTGTTTATAATAAACTTCCATAAATTATATGCACGCATATTACTCTTACCTCACATTAATATTAAAATCATTGTTGCAGTCTCTGTGATTTGGCTTAATTTATTTTTAAGAGAAGTGTAAGGATAATACAACTTCAGCATTTGGACAGTATTCTGCACTCATTTTGAAATTGAGATTTGACATCATCTGACATAAAATTAATGAATAAAATGTAATTGATCTCATAGATGTGACTGTTGTGGTTCCTGGTCATAGCAGCACCAGTTGCTGCAGTTAATGAGGTAAATTCAAATGACTTTGACATAGTCCCTTTATTTATTTTTTCCCATATTAAATGCCTATTGGCCTCCTGTGCACAGTTAAGCTGATGCCACCGGGGTGGCGGTGCCACCGGCTTGGGCCCGCCATCGCTGCTCGCAGCTTTAATTAGGGCCCAAGCCCTGAAAGGGCGCAGAGCCCTATTGTTCTTCTAAGGATTATTATTATTATTATTATTATTATTATCTTTTCGCCTTTTGGGCATTTTTGGGGCACTTAACGTGCTCGAAAACTCTTGAAACTTTGCACACACATCGGAATGCGCGGCCAACAGGGTCGGGCAGAGGCCTTTGACCCGGGCGTGGCAGGGGGGCTCAACAGCGCCCCCTTGAAAAACAGGGTCTATATATTAAACACACTTGCATGTACATGTATGAAACTCGGTACATTTATAGATCTCATCGGGCCAAACAACTTCCGCACTCATAGTCATAAGCTTCGCCCAACAGGAAGTGAGCTATAATGGGTTGTTCGGAAAACGCATGCTCTGGAATTTGCGATACTCCTCCTAGACGATTCACCCGATCAGCACCAAACTCAGTCAGCATGAAGTCAAGACACTGAGGATGCTAAATTGCGAGCAACTTTTTGATATCTCAAACGGTTTGGCCGTGGCGAAGAGACGAATTTATGGCGAGAAAAGGGAAACAGGAAGTGTGTTATAACTTTTGCATACATTAATTCATTTTGATGAAACTTCAGCTGTGTGTTCGTTGTAAGAGGCCGATCACATGGATATGACTTTTGTGAGTCAAAGTTATAGCGCCACCAACTGGCAGCAGGAAGTGTCACTTTTGTCCAAAGTGGGGGGGTTAGTTTTATCTACATTCACCAAACTCGGTATATATATTGTACTTTTCGAGCCGGACAACTTTCTAATTTACAGTCATTAGCTCTGACCAACAGGAAGTCAGATAATTTGGTTGGAAGATAACAAGAAGTGGCAAAGCGAGCTCTGAGTTTTTACCTTCTCCTCAAAAGCGATTCATTCAATCTCCTCCAAACTCGGACAACATGAAGTAAATATACAGAAGATGCTAAAATGCGAACGGTTATTGGATATCTCAAACGGTCTTCCCATAGCAAAAGGCTAAAAAACACAAAATAAGAACACAAGTGCCTGGTTCATAAATAAGGCTATACTCCCACCTGCTGGTTATTCTATATAATCACACTGTGTTTTTTTTTTTTTTTTTTTTCAACACATGCTCTCCCTTAAATGTCCAGTAGAGGGCAATATTGTATAAGTTTTCAAGCAAAAAACCTTGCCTGTGTGTGTGTGTGTGAATGGTTTTCTAACCTGGAGGGGACTTAAACCTGAATGCACACAGACTCATGGGGACTTCCCAATGGGTACAAAAGCTTATAAATCAGACAGAATGAGTTCTTTTGAAAATGTAAAAATGCAGAAAGTTTTGTGTGATGGGTAGGTTTAGGGGTAGGAGCAGTGTAGGAGGACAGAATATGGTTTGTACAGCATAAAAACCATTATGTCTATGGTGAGTCCCCAAATAGATAGTGAACCAGACATGAGTGTGTGTGTGTGTGTGTGTGGGGTGGATGGGCTGAACTGATAAGAGTTGCCTGCAGCATACTTTAGCATTACTAGTGTGTGTGTGTGTGTGTGTGTGTGTGTGTGTGTGTGTGTGTGTGTGTGTGTGTGTGTGTGTGTGTTCTTTTTTCTAGCCTGGTGGGGACTTCAACCTGAATGCACACAGACTCATGGGGACATGTGTCATTGATTTCTACAGTGTGTGTGTTTGTGTGTGTGTGTGGGAGGGGGGGGGGGGGGGTTGTGGATGGGGGATGGTGGATGGGCTTAACTGATAAGAGTTGCCTGCAGCATACTTCAGCATTACTACTGTGTGTGTGTGTGTGTGTGTGTGTGTGTGTGTTTGTGTGTGTGTGTGTGTGTGTGTGTGTGTGTGTGTGTGTGTGTGTGTGTGTGTTCTTTTTTCTAGCCTGGTGGGGACTTCAACCTGAATGCACACAGACTCATTGGGACACGTGTCACTGGTTTCTACAGTGTGTGTGTGTGTGTGTGTGTGTGTGTGTGTGTGTGTGTGTGTGTGTGTGTGTGTGTGTGTGTGTGTGTGTGTGTGTGTGTGTGTGTGTGTGTGTGAGAGCCACTCTTCTGTCTAAAAAGATTACCTCTCAATGCTGTGCTTTGGCCTGCATTAAAGGATTAAACATATTATTCTGGGTTTGAATAAAAAAATTCATGTATAAAACCAGTTTATTTGTAGGGCATTGACAATATTGTTTTATATAATTAGTTAAATAATTGTGTTAATACAAATAATTATTAATAAAAAAATATAAATATTTAAAAAAACATTACTAACAAAAGAAAAAACACATTTAATTGTCTTTAAAAAGAAAAGGAAAAAATAAGTAGTGTGTGTAACTTAAAAATGAGAAGAATAATGCCTTTTGTTTAAGGACAAAAATGAGAACCAATGAGCTACCGGCATATAGAATAACCAGAAGGTGAGAGTGTAGCCTTATTTAGTAACCAGGTTGGATATGTCCTAGGAACACTGTTTTGAAGATAAAACTATTGTTGTTATTGCAAAACAGTGAAATAAAAACAATGATCTCTCACTGTTTAGATTTTGTGTCTGTGATTCCCCTTCCCCCTCACTCTCCCTCTCTCAGGATCACTCTGTGTGTGTGTGTGTGTGTGTGTGTGTGTGTGTGTGTGTGTGTGTGTGTGTGTGTGTGTGTGTGTGTGTGTGTGTGTGTGTGTGTGTGTGTGTGTGTGTGAGGGGGTCTCTCTCACTCTGTGTGTCGCCTTGTTTCTTGTTTTTCATAATTTAACCATTTCATATCATAGGCTATCAGCAATATCTATCACTTTATTGTGAAAAATAAGTTTTAAAAAATGTATTATATATATATTGAGCTGCAAAAAATACATTTGCACATAATTGAAAGTGATGTCCTAATACTTTTAATTGTTTTCTGTAACATTGGCTTTAAAGAAGGTCATGTGCTGTGTTTGCAAAGATCACGTATGACACCTCTTTAAACTAATTATTTATTGATAAAATTCAAATGGATAAAAAAAAAAAATTCACATGATCTTATAAAAGTGGCTGTTTATAATAAACTTCCATACATTTTATGCACGCATATTACTCTTACCTGACACTGATATTAAAATCATTGTTGCGGTCTCTGTGATTTGGCTTAATTTATTTTTAAGAGAAGTGTAAGGATAATACAACTTCAGCATTTGGACAGTATTCTGCACTCATTTGAAATTGACATTTGACATCACCTGAAATAAAATTAAAGAATAAAATTTAACTGATCTCAGAGATGTGAGTGTTGTGGTTCCTGGTCATAGCAGCACCAGTTGCTGCAGTTAATGAGGTGAATTCAAATGAATTTGACATAGTCCCATTATTTATTTTTTCCCATATTAAATGCCTATTGGCCTGCTGTGCACAGTTAAGCTGATGCCACCGGGGTGGCGGTGCCCCCGGCTTGGGCCCGTCATCGCTGCTCGCAGCTTTAATTATTATTATTATTATCTTTTCGCCTTTTGGGCATTTTTGGGGCCTTTCCCATGCTCGAAAACTCTTGAAACTTTGCACACACATCGGAATGCGCGGCCAACAGGGTCGGGCAGAGGCCTTTGCCCCGGGCGTGGCAGGGGGGCTCAACAGCGCCCCCTTGAAAAACTGGGTCTATATATTAAACACACTTGCACGTACATGTATGAAACTCGGTACACTTATAGATCTCATCGGGCCAAACAACTTCCGCACTCATAGTCATAAGCTTTGCCCAACAGGAAGTGAGCTATTATGGGTTGTTCGGAAAACGCATGCTCTGGAATTTGCGATACTCCTCCTAGACGATTCACCCGATCAGCACCAAACTCGATCAGCATGAAGTCAAGACACTGAGGATGCCAAATTGCGAGCAACTTTTTGATACCTCGAACGGTTTGGCCGTGGCGAAGAGACAAATTTATGGCGAGAAAAGGGAAACAGGAAGTGTGTTATAACTTTTGCATACATTAATTCATTTTGATGAAACTTCAGCTGTGTGTTCGTTGTAAGAGGCCGATCACATGGATATGACTTTTGTGAGTCAAAGTTATAGCGCCACCAACTGGCAGCAGGAAGTGTGTCACTTTTGTCCAAAGTGGGGGGGTTAGTTTTATCTACATTCACCAAACTCAGTATATATATTGTACATTTTGAGCCGGACAACTTTCTAATTTACAGTCATTAGCTCTGACCAACAGGAAGTCAGATAATTTGGTTGGAAGATAACAAGAAGTGGAAAGCGAGCTCTGAGTTTTTACCTTCTCCTCAAAAGCGATTCATTCAATCTCCTCCAAACTCGGACAACATGAAGTAAATATACAGAAGATGCTAAAATGCGAACGGTTATTGGATATCTCAAACGGTGGTCCCGTAGCAAAAGCCTAAAAAACACAAAATAAGAACACAAGTGCCTGGTTCATAAATAGGGCTATACTCCCACCTGCTGGTTATTCTATATAGCACACTGTTTTTTTTTGTTTGTTTTTTTTTGTTTTTTTGTTTTTTTTTCCCCAACACTTATGCTCTCCCTTAAATGTCCAATAGAGGGCAATATTGTATAAGTTTTCAAGCAAAAAAACCTTACCTCTGTGTGTGTGCGTGTGAATGGTTTTCTAGCCTGGTGGGGACTTAAACCTGAATGCACACAGACTCATGGGGACTTCCCAATGGGTACAAAAGCTTATAAATCAAACAGAATGAGTTACTTTGAAAAGGTGAAAATGCAGAAAGTTGTGTGATGGGTAGGTTTAGGGGTAGGAGCAGTGTATGAGGACAGAATATATGGTTTGTACAGCATAAAAACCATTACATCTATGGTGAGTCCCCAGAAAAAGATAGTGAACCAGACATGTGTGTGTGTGTGTGTGTGTGTGTGTGTGTGTGTGTGTGTGTGTGTGTGTGTGTGTGTGTGTGTGTGTGTGTGTGTGTGTGTGTGAGGGGCAGGGGCGGGGGGGTGAAGGGGGGTGTTGTGGATGGGGGGATGGGCTGAGCTGATTTGAGTTGCCTGCAGCATACTTCAGCATTACTACTGTGTGTGTGTGTGTGTGTGTTGTTCTAGCCTGGTGGGGACTTCAACCTGAATGCACACAGACTCATGGGGACACATGTCACTGTAGGGGCCTAAATTGAGGTCCCAATGGGTACAAAAGCTTATAAATCATACAGAATGAGTTATTTTGAAAATGTAAAAATGCAGAAAGTTTTGTGAAATGGGTAGGTTTAGGGGTAGGGGCAGGAGGACAGAATATATGGTTTGTAAAGCATAAAAACCATTACGTCTATGAGTCCCCAGAAAGATAGTGAACCAGACATGAGTGTGTGTGTGTGTGTGTGTGTGTGTGTGCGTGTGCGCTAAAAAGATTACCTCTCAATGCTGTGCTTTGGCCTGCATTAAATGATAAAACATATTATTCTGGGTTTGAATAAAAAAATAAATGTATAAAACCAGTTTATTTGTAGGGCATTGACAATATTGTTTTATATAATTAGTTAAATAATTGTGTTAATACAAATAATTATTAATAAAACATATAAATATTTTAAAAAAATTACTAACAAAGGAAAAAACACATTTAATTGTCTTTTTGAACAAAAAGTAATTGGTGTGTGTAACTTAAAAATGAGAAGATTAATGTTTAAGGACAAAAATGATAACTAATGAGCTACCGGTATATAGAATAACCAGAAGTTGGAAGTGTAGCCTTATTTAGTAACCAGGTTGGATATGTCCTAGGGAACACTGTTTTGAAGATAAAACTATTGTTGTTATTGCAAAACAGTGTTTTCAGACAGTGAAATAAAAACAATGTTCTCTCACTGTTTAGATTTTGTGTCTGTCATTCCCCCTCCCCCCTCCCTCTCCCTCTCTTAGGATCACTGTGTGTGTGTGTGTGTGTGTGTGTGTGTGTGTGTGTGTGTGTGTGTGTGTGTGTGTGTGTGTGTGTGTGTGTGTGTGTGTGTGTGTGTGTGTGTGTGTGTGTGTGTGTGTGGAGGGGGTCTCTCTCACTCTGTGTGTGTGTCACCTTTTCTCTTGTGTTTTCATAATTTAACCCTTTCATATCATAGGCTATCACAAATATCTATCACTTTATTGTGAAAAATAAGTAAAAAACTAAAACATATATTATATCTTTAATTAAATACTGGTCTTCTGAACTTACAAAATTTTGAGCTGCAAAAAATATATTTGCACATAATTGAAAGTGATGTCCCAATACTTTTAATTGTTTTCTATAACATGGGCTTTAAAGAAGGTCATGTGCTGTGTTTGCAAAGATCACGTATGACACCTCTTTAAACTAATTATTTATTGATAGAATTCAAATGGATAAAAAAAGTTAATTTCACATGATCTTATTAAAGTGGCTGTTTATAATAAACTTCCATAAATTATATGCACGCATATTACTCTTACCTGACACTGATATTAAAATCATTGTTGCGGTCTCTGTGATTTGGCTTAATTTATTTTTAAGAGAAGTGTAAGGATAATACAACTTCAGCATTTGGACAGTATTCTGCACTCATTTGAAATTGACATTTGACATCATCTGACATAAAATTAAAGAATAAAATGTAATTGATCTCAGAGATGTGAGTGTTGTGGTTCCTGGTCATAGCAGCACCAGTTGCTGCAGTTAATGAGGTGAATTCAATTGACTTTGACATAGTCCCTTTATTTATTTTTTCCCATATTAAATGCCTATTGGCCTGCTGTGCACAGTTAAGCTGATGCCACCGGGGTGGCGGTGCCCCCGGCTTGGGCCCGTCATCGCTGCTCGCAGCTTTAATACTCTTTAATTTTATCTCTGATGATGTCAAATGTCAATTTCAAAATGAGTGCAGAATACTGTCCAAATGCTGAAGTTGTATTATCCTTACACTTCTCTTTATGTGTTTTTGACCTACCGTAAATTGTGATTGTTCACCAGTCTTATGCTACAAAAAGCATGCTTGTTTTTATTTCAATATGTGTGGCATTCAATATTTTTTTTTTAAATATAAATAAATTAATTAATTAATTAAGCCAAATCACAGAGACCGCAACAATGATTTTAATATCAGTGTCAGGTAAGAGTAATATGCGTGCATATAATTTAAGGAAGTTTATTATAAACAGCCACTTTTATAAATTCATGTGAAATTTAATTTTTTAATCCATTTGAATTCTATCAATAAATAATTAATTTAAAGAGGTGTCATACGTGATCTTTGCAAACACAGCACATGACCTTCTTTAAAGCCCATGTTATAGAAAACAATTAAAAGTATTAGGATATCACTTTCAATTATGTGCAAATGTATTTTTTGCAGCTCAAAATATTGTAAGTTCAGAAGACCAGTATTTTATATATATATATATAATAAAAAAAAAATTCTTCACAATAAAGTGATAGATATTGCTGATAGCAATTATGATATGAAAGGGTTAAATTATGAAAAAAACAAGAGACAAGGCGACACACAGAGTGAGAGAGACCCCCTCCACACACACACACACACACACACACACACACACACACACACACACACACACACACACACACACACACACACACACACACACACACACACACACACAGAGTGAGAGAGACCCCCTCCACACACACACACACACACACACACACAGAGTGATCCTGAGAGAGGGAGAGGGAGGGGAATGACAGACACAAAATCTAAACAGTGAGAGAACATTGTTTTTATTTCACTGTCTGAAAACACTGTTTTAATATATCAACAATATAGTTTTATCTTCAAAACAGTGTTCTCTAGGACATATCCAACCTGGTTACTAAATAAGGCTACACTCCCACCTTCTGGTTATTCTATATTTAGTTATTCTATATTTATATTTAAACAAAAGGCATTAATCTTCTCATTTTTTAAGTTACACACACTACTTTTTTTCTTTTTTTTAAAGACAATTAAATGTGTTTTTTTTCTTTTGTTAGTAGTGTTTTTTTATATTTATATTTTTTTTATTAATAATTATTTGTATTAACACAATTATTTAACTAATTATATAAAACAATATTGTCAATGCCCTACAAATAAACTGGTTTTATACATTATTTTTTTTTATTCAAACCCAGAATAAAATGTTTTATGCTTTAATGCAGGCCAAAGCACAGCATTGAGAGGTAATCTTTTTAGACAGAAGAGTGGCTCACACACACACACACACACACACACACACACTGTAGAAATCAGTGACACGTGTCCCCATGAGTCTGTGTGCATTCAGGTTGAAGTCCCCACCAGGCTAGAAAAAAGAACACACACACACACGCACACACACACACACACACACACACACACACACACACACACACACACACACACACACACACACACAGTAGTAATGCTGAAGTATGCTGCAGGCAACTCTTATCAGTTAAGCCCATCCACCATCCCCCATCCACAACACACACACACACACACACACACATACACACACACTCATGTCTGGTTCACTATCTTTCTGGGGACTCATAGACGTAATGGTTTTTATGCTGTACATACCATATATTCTGTCATCCTACACTGCTCCTGCCCCTAAACCTACCCATCACACAAAACTTTCCTCAAAAGAACTCATTCTGTCTGATTTATAAGCTTTTGTACCCATTGGGAAGTCCCCATGAGTCTGTGAGCATTCAGGTTTAAGTCCCCACCAGGCTAGAAAACCATTCACACACACACACAGAGGCAAGGTTTTTTGCTTGAAAACTTATACAATATTGCCCTCTACTGGTCATTTAAGGGAGAGCATAAGTGTTGAAAAAAAACAGAAAAACAGCCAGTGTGATATATAGAATAACCAGCAGGTGGGAGTATAGCCTTATTTATGAACCAGGCACGTGTGTGCTTATTTTGTCTTTTTTAGGCTTTTGCTACGGGAACACCGTTTGAGATATCCAATAACCGTTCGCATTTTAGCATCTTCTGTATATTTACTTCATGTTGTCAGAGTTTGGAGAAGATTGAATGAATAGCTTTTGAGGAGAAGGTAAAAACTAAGAGCTCGCTTTCCACTTCTTGTTATCTTCCAACCAAATTATCTGACTTCCTGTTGGTCAGAGCTAATGACTGTAAATGAGAAAGTTATCCGGCTCGAAATGTACAATATATATACCGAGTTTGGTGACTGCAGATAAAACTAACCCTCCTCTTTGGACAAAAGTGACACTTCCTGCTGCCAGTTGGTGGCGCTATAACTTTGACTCACAAAAGTCATATCCATGTGATCGTCCTCTTACAACGAACACACAGCTGAAGTTTCATCAAAATGAATTAATGAATGCAGAAGTTATAACACACTTCCTGTTTCCCTTTTCTCGCCATAAATTCGTCTCTTTGCCACGGCCAAACCGTTTGAGATATCAAAAATTCGCTTGCAATTTAGCATCCTCAGTGTCCTGACTTCATGCTGACCGAGTTTGGTGCTGATCGGGTGAATCGTCTAGGAGGAGTATCGCAAATTCCACAGCATGCGTTTTCCGAACAACCCATAATAGCTCACTTCCTGTTGGTCTGACGCATAACTTAGAGCACGAAAGTTGTTCGGCCCGATGAGCTCTATATGTGTACCGAGTTTCATATATGTACGTGCAAGTGTGTTTGATTTATAGACCCCATTTTCAGACCCCACTTTAGGGGGCGCTGTCGAGCCCCCCTGCCACGCCCGGGTCCC
Organism: Pseudorasbora parva; assembly: GCF_024679245.1. Taxonomy (NCBI): domain Eukaryota; kingdom Metazoa; phylum Chordata; class Actinopteri; order Cypriniformes; family Gobionidae; genus Pseudorasbora; species Pseudorasbora parva. The sequence continues at coordinate 25,961,365 of NC_090180.1, read as the reverse complement.
AGCCTCAGCCCGGCCTCTGATGGCCGCGCATTCTGATGCGTGTGCAAAGTTTCAAGAGTTTTCGAGCACGGGAAGGGGCCCAAAAATGCCCAAATAGTCGGGTTAAAATAATAATAATAATAATAATTAAAGCTGCGAGCAGCGATGACGGGCCCAAGTCGGTGGCACCGCCACCCCGGTGGCATCAGCTTAACTGTGCACAGCAGGCAATAGGCATTTAATATGGGAAAAAATAAATAAAGAGATTATGTCAAAGTCATTTGAATTCACCTCATTAACTGCAGCAACTGGTGCTGCTATGACCAGGAACCACAACAGTCACATCTCTGAGATCAATTACATTTTATTCATTAATTTTATGTCAGATGATGTCAAATGTCAATTTCAAAATGAGTGCAGAACACTGTCCAAATGCTGAAGTTGTATTATCCTTACACTTTTCTTAAAAATAAATTTGCCAAATCAGAGACCGCAACAATGATTTTAATATCAGTGTCAGGTAAGAGTAATATGCGTGCATATAATTTATGGAAGTTTATTATAAACAGCCACTTTTATAAGATCATGTGAATTTTTTTTTTTTATCCATTTGAATTCTATCAATAAATAATTAGTTTAAAGAGGTGTCATACGTGATCTTTGCAAACACGGCACATTACCTTCTTTAAAGCCCATGTCATAGAAAACAATTAAAAGTATTAGGATATAATAGGTCACTTTCAATTATGTGCAAATGTATTTTTTTGCAGCTCAAAATTTTGTAAGTTCAGAAGACCAGTATTTAATTTAAGATATAATATATGTTTTAGTTTTTTACTTATTTTCACAATAAAGTGATAGATATTTGTGATAGCCTATGGTATGAAAGGGTTAAATTATTTAAAAAAACAAGAGACAAGGTGACACACAGAGTGAGAGAGACCCCCTCCACACACACACACACACACACACACACACACACACACACACACACACACACACACAGAGTGATCCTGAGGGGGGGGGGGGTAACTAATTATATAAAACAATATTGTCAATGCCCTACAAATAAACTGGTTTTATACATTTATTTTTTTATTCAAACCCAGAATAATATGTTTAATCCTTTAATGCAGGCCAAAGCACAGCATTGAGAGGTAATCGTTTTAGACAGAAGAGTGGCTCACACACACACACACACACAGTAGAAATCAGTGACACGTGTCCCCATGAGTCTGTGTGCATTCAGGTTGAAGTCCCCACCAGGCTAGAAAAAATAACACACACACACACACACACACACACACACACACACACACACACACACACACACACACACACACAGTAGTAATGCTGAAGTATGCTGCAGGCAACTCTTATCAGTTAAGCCCATCCACCATCCCCCATCCACAACAACCCCCCCCCCCCCCCCCCCAACCACACACACACTGTAGAAATCAATGACACATGTCCCCATGAGTCTGTGTGCATTCAGGTTGAAGTCCCCACCAGGCTAGAAAAAAGAACACACACACACACACACACACACACACACACACACACACACACACACACACACACACACACACAGTCAGAGTCACAATGACTGGTCTCTGGTGTGATATCTTTCTGGGGACTCACCATAGACTTAATGGTTTTTATACTGTAAAAAAAACATATATTCTGTCCTCCTACACTGCTCCTACCCTAAACCTACCCATCACACAAAACTTTCTGCATTTTCACATTTTCAAAATAACTCATTCTGTATGATTTGTAAGCTTTTGTACCCATTGGGAAGTCCCCATGAGTCTTTGTGCATTCAGGTTTAAGTCCCCACCAGGCTAAAAAAAACATTCACACACACACACACACAGAGGCAAGGTTTTTTTGCTTGAAAACTTATACAATATTGCCCTCTACTGGTCATTTAAGTGAGAGCATAAGTGTTGAGAAAAAAAAAAAAAAAAAACTGTGATTATATAGAATAACCAGCAGGTGGGAGTATAGCCTTATTAATGAACCAGGCACGTGTGTTCTTATTTTGTGTTTTTAGGCTTTTGCTAAGGGGCTTTTGCGTTTGAGATATCCAATAACCGTTCGCATTTTAGCATCTTCTGTATATTTACTTCATGTTGTCCGAGTTTGGAGGAGATTGAATGAATTGCTTTTGAGGAGAAGGTAAAAACTCAGAGCTCGCTTTCGACTTTTTCTCATTTTCAAACCAGATTATCTAACTTCCTGGTGGTCAGAGCTAATGACAGTAAATTAGAAAGTTGTCCGGCTCGAAAAGTACAATATATATACCGAGTTTGGTGACTGTAGATAAAACTAACCCCCCACTTTGGACAAAAGATGGCGCTATTGAGCCCCTCTACCACGCCCGTTTCTGAATCTTTGCTTGCATCTTCTGGACAGCATGTCAGATGTGTGTGTTGAGTTTCATGCAATTTCAAGCATGCTAAGAGTCTCAAAAACACATAAAAAGATTATTAGACTTTGACACGTTGCCATGACAACAGTATTTCAAGAATCAGGAATCCATTCATATGTCTATATCTGCCATGTTTTGACATTATACTGATGACGTTTGAAGTAAATCGGGTGAAAATAAGATGGGGATTTAAAGCAATTTTGAAAGTGACACACTTCCTGCTGCCAGTTGGTGGCGCTATAACTGTGACTCACAAAAGTCATATCCATGTGATCGTTCTCTTACAACGAACACACAGCTGAAGTTTCATCAAAAGGAATTAATGTATGCAAAAGTTATAACACACTTCCTGTTTCCCTTTTCTCGCCATAAATTCGTCTCTTCGCCACGGCCAAACCGTTTGAGATATCAAAAAGTTGCTCGCAATTTGGCATCCTCATTGTCTTGACTTCATGCTGACCGAGTTTGGTGCTGATCGGGTGAATCATCTAGGAGGAGTATCGCAAATTCCACAGCATGCGTTTTCCGAACAACCCCTAATAGCTCACTTCCTGTTGGGCTGACGCATAACTTAGAGCACGGAAGTTGTTCGGCCCGATGAGCTCTATATGTGTACCGAGTTTCATATATGTACGTGCAAATGTGTTTGATTTATAGACCCCGTTTTCAGACCCCACTTTAGGGAGCGCTGTCGAGCCCCCCTGCCACGCCCAGGTCCCAGCCTCAGCCCGGCCCTGATGGCCGCGCATTCTGATGCGTGTGCAAAGTTTCAAGAGTTTTCGAGCATGGGAAAGGCCCCAAAAATGCCCAAATAGTCGGTAAAAAAAAAAATAATATATTAAAGCTGCGAGCAGCGATGACGGGCCCAAGCCGGGGGCACCGCCACCCCGGTGGCATCAGCTTTACTGTGCACAGCAGGCCAATAGGCATTTAATATGGGAAAAAATAAATAAAGGGACTATGTCAAAGTCATTTGAATTCACCTCATTAACTGCAGCAACTGGTGCTGCTATGACCAGGAACCACAACACTCACATCTATGAGATCAGTTAAATTTTATTCTTTAATTTTATGTCAGATGATGTCAAATGTCAATTTCAAAATGAGTGCAGAATACTTTCCAAATGCTGAAGTTGTATTATCCTTACACTTCTCTTAAAAATAAATTAAGCCAAATCACAGAGACCGCAACTATGATTTTAATATCAGTGTCAGGTAAGAGTAATATGCGTGCATATAATTTATGGAAGTTTATTATAAACAGCCACTTTTATAAGATCATGTGAAATTTTTTTTTTTTATCCATTTGAATTCTATCAATAAATAATTAGTTTAAAGAGGTGTCATACGTGATCTTTGCAAACACAGCACATGACCTTCTTTAAAGCCCATGTTATAGAAAACAATTAAAAGTATTAGGACATCACTTTCAATTATGTGCAAATGTATTTTTTGCAGCTCAAAATTTTGTAAGTTCAGAAGACCAGTATTTAATTAAAGATATAATATATGTTTTTGTTTTACTTATTTTTCACAATAAAGTGATAGATATTTGTGATAGCCTATGAAATGAAAGGGTTAAATTTTGAAAAAACAAGAGACAAGGTGACACACACACAGAGTGAGAGAGACCCCCTACACACACACACACACACACACACACACACACGCACAGAGTGATCCTGAGAGAGGGAGAGGGGGGGGTAATTTTTTTTATATTTATATTTTTTTAATTATAATTATTTGTATTACCACAATTATTTAACTAATTATATAAAACAATATTGTCAATGCCCTACAAATAAACTTGTTTTATACATTTATTTTTTTATTCAAACCCAGAATAATATGTTTAATCCTTTAATGCAGGACAAATCATTGAGAGGTAATCTTTTTAGACAGAAAAGTCTCTCTCTCTCTCTCTCTCTCTCTCTCTCACACACACACACACACACACACACACACACACACACACACACACACACACACACACACACACACACACACTTACACTCATGTCTGGTTCACTATCTTTTTGGGGACTCACCATAGACGTAATGGTTTTTATGCTGTACACTCCATATATTCTGTCCTCCTACACTGCTCCTACCCCAAAACCTACCCATCACACAACTTTCTGCATTTTCACCTTTTCAAAAGAACTCATTCTGTCTGATTTATAAGCTTCTGTACCCATTGGGACCTCAGTTTAGGTCCCTACAGTGACACGAGTCCTCATGAGTCTGTGTGCATTCAGGTTTAAGTCCCCACCAGGCTAGAACAACACACACACACACACACACACACACACACACACACACACACACACACACACACACACACTAGTAATGCTGAAGTATGCTGCAGGTAACTCAAATCAGCTCAGCCCATCCCCCATTCACAACACATACACACAGCCAGACACACACACATACACACACACACACACACACACACACACACACACACACACACACACACACACACACACACACACACACTCATATCTGGTTCACTATCTTTCTGGGGACTCACCATAGACGTAATGGTTTTTATGCTGTACAAAACATTAATTCTGTCCTCCTACACTGCCCCTGCCCCTAAATCTACCCATCACACAACTTTCTGCATTTTCACCTTTTCAAAGTAACTCATTCTGTTTGATTTATAAGCTTTTGTACCCATTGGGAAGTCCCCATGAGTCTTTGTGCATTCAGGTTGAAGTCCCCACCAGGCTAGAAAACCATTCACACACACACACACACACAGAGGCAAGTTTTTTTTGCTTGAAAACTTATACAATATTGCCCTCTACTGGACATTTAAGGGAGAGCATGTGTTGAAAAAAAAAAAAAAAAAAACACAGTGTGATATATAGAATAACCAGCAGGTGGGAGTATAGCCTTATTTATGAATCAGGCACTTGTGTTCTTATTTTGTGTTTTTTAGGCTTTTGCTACGGGAACACCGTTTGAGATATCCAATAACCGTTCGCATTTTAGCATCTTCTGTATATTTACTTCATGTTGTCCGAGTTTGGAGGAGATTGAATGAATCGCTTTTGAGGAGAAGGTAAAAACTCAGAGCTCGCTTTCGACTTCTTGTTATCTTCCAACCAAATTATCTGACTTCCTGTTGGTCAGAGCTAATGACTGTAAATTAGAAAGTTGTCCGGCTCGAAAAGTACAATATATATACCGAGTTTGGTGACTGCAGATAAAACTAACCCCCCACTTTGGACAAAAGCCACACTTCCTGCTGCCAGTTGGTGGCGCTATAACTTTGACTCACAAAAGTCATATCCATGTGATCAGCCTCTTACAACGAACACACAGCTGAAGTTTCATCTAAATGAATTAATGTATGCAAAAGTTATAACACACTTCCTGTTTCCCTTTTCTCGCCATAAATTCGTCTCTTCGCCACGGCCAAACCGTTTGAGATATCAAAAAGTTGCTCGCAATTTGGCATCTTCAATGTCTTGACTTCAGGCTGACCAAGTTTGGTGCTGATCGGGTGAATCGTCTAGGAGGAGTACCGCAAATTCCAGAGCGTGCGTTTTCCGAACAACCCATTATAGCTCACTTCCTGTTGGGCGAAGCTTATGACTATGAGTGCGGAAGTTGTTCGGCCTGATGAGATCTATAAGTGTACTGAGTTTCATACATGTACGTGCAAGTGTGTTTAATATATAGACCCTGTTTTTCAAGGGGGCGCTGTTGAGCCCCCCTGCCACGCCCGGGTCAAAGGCCTCTGCCCGACCCTGTTGGCCGTGCATTCCGATGCGTGTGCAAAGTTTCAAGAGTTTTCGAGCACGTTAAGTGCCCCAAAAATGCCCAAAAGGCGAAAAGATAATAATAATAATAATAATTAAAGCTGCGAGCAGCGATGACGGGCCCAAGCCGGGGGCACCGCCACCCCGGTGGCATCAGTTTAACTGTGCACAGCAAGCCAATAGGCATTTAATGTGGGAAAAAATAAATAATGGGACTATGTCAAAGTCATTTGAATTCACCTCATTAACTGCAGCAACTGGTGCTGCTATGACCAGGAACCATAAGTCAAATCTATGAGATCAATTACATTTTATTCATTAATTTTATGTCAGATGATGTCAAATGTCAATTTCAAAAGGAGTGCAGAATACTGTCCAAATGCTGATGTTGTATTATCCTTACACTTCTCTTATGTGTTTTTGACCTACTGTAGCTTGTGATTGTTCACCAATTTTATGCAGCAAAAAGCATGCTTGTTTTTATTTCAATATGTGTGGCATTCAATATTTTTTTAAAATAAAAAATAATAAAAAATAAAGCCAAATCACAGAAACCGCAAAAATTATTTTAATATCAGTGTCAGGTAAGAGGAATATGCCTGCATACATTTTATGGAAGTGTATTATAAACAGCCACTTTTAAATGTTTAAATGTAATTAAATTTAAAATAACGATATCAAAGTCATCTGAATATATTTACTGGTCAAAGTCGACCTCTCTAAAACATGCAGCATGCTTTTATACCGCTGAGAATGTGCACAACAGGCAATATGCATTTAAACAGGAGAATATTTGAAAATTGCTCTAATATGCCACATGTATCACAGCAGCTGGTACCCCTATGACCACAAGCCACACCTATTATGAAATTTAAATATAGATTTTTTTTTTATGTATTAGGATATAATCGGTCACTTTCAATTATGTGCAAATGTATATTTTGCAGCTCAAAATGTTGTAAGTTCAGAAGGCCAGTATTTAATTAAAGATATAGTATATTTTTTGTTTTTTTTTAAACTTATTTTTCACACTAAAGTGATAGTTATTTGTGATATGAAGGTTTAAATTATGACAATCAAGAGACAAGGTGATACACACAAAGAGTGAGACCCCTCCACACACACACACACACACACACACACACACACACACACACACACACACACACACACACACACACACACACACACACACACACACACACACACACAAACAACCCAAACAGAGTGAAACTCAGAGAGGGAGAGGGAGGGGGGAGGGGAACGACAGACAGAGAGACAGAGTCTAATTCCGAAAGAAACAAGATTTGAAACAAACAAAAAAAAAAAATCTAAACAGTGGGAGAAAGTTTTTTTTTTTTTCTTCACTGTCTGGAAACACTGTTTTGCAATAACAATAGTTTTATCTTCAAAACGGTGTTCTCAAGGACATATCCAACCTGGTTCATAACTAAGGCTATACTCCCACCTTCTTGTTATTCTCTATCATTTGCTCTCATTTTCGTCCACAAATAAAAGGCATTAATCTGCTTATTTTTAGGTTACACAAACTTCATTGTTTGAAAAGGAAACTCAAATGTGTTTTTTCTATTGTTACAAATTAACTGGTTCTATAATTTTATTGTAACCCAGAATAATATATTTTTTTATCCTTTAATGCTTGCCAAAGTACACAGCAATGAGCTAATCTTTTCACAATCAAAATGAAGCTGGCACCATCCCCCTACAAACACTCAAAAACACAGAGAGAGAGAGAGAGAGAGAGAGAGAGAGAGAGAGAGAGAGAGAGAGAGAGAGAGAGAGAGAGAGAGAGAGAGAGAGAGAGAGAGAGAGAGAGAGAGAGAGAGAGAGAGGCAAAGTGAGATTTAGATTAAACATATTTTTCAGCAAAACAATAATAGTAAAGTCTAAACGGTGGGGAAAAGTTTCAAGCCACACCTATGATGTAATTTAATTATAGATGAATTCTAATGTAATAGGATATAATAGGTCATTTTCAAATATGTGCAAAGTTATCTTTTGCAGGGCAATATTTTGTAAGTCCAGGAAACCTGTATTTAATTCAAAAGTATTTTTTTATTTTTTTTACTTATTTTTTACATTTGTATTAGCCTATGTTATGTAACGGTTCAATTATTACCATCGAGAGAAAGTGACTGACACACACACACACACACACACACACACACACACACACACACACACACACACACACTGTAGTAAGCTGCAGGTATAAAGCAGCCCATCCCCCCTCCACACACACACACACACACACACACACACACACACACACACACACACACACACTCATGTCTGGTTCGCTATCTTTTTGGGGACTCATAGACGTAATGGTTTTTATGCTGTACAAACCATATATTCTGTCCTCCTACACTGCTCCTACCCCTAAACCTACCCATCACACAACATTCTGCATTTTCACCTTTTCAAAAGAACTCATTCTGTCTGATTTATAAGCTTCTGTACCCATTGGGAAGTCCCCATGAGTCTGTGTGCATTCAGGTTTAAGTCCCCACCAGGCTAGAAAATCATTCACACACACACACAGAGGCAAGTTTTTTTTCTTGAAAACTTATACAATATTGCCCTCTACTGGTCATTTAAGTGAGAGCATAAGTGTTGAAAAAACAAAACAAAAAAAAAACAAAAAAAACAACAGTGTGATATAAAGAATAACCAGCAGGTGGGAGTATAGCCTTATTTATGAACCAGGTACTTGTGTCCATATTTTGTATTTTTTAGGCTTTTGCTACGGGAACACCGTTTGAGATATCCAATAACCGTTTGCATTTTAGCATCTTCTGTATATTTACTTCATGTTGTCCGAGTTTGGAGGAGATTGAATGAATCGCTTTTGAGGAGAAGGTAAAAACTCAGAGCTCGCTTTCGACTTCTTGTTATCTTCCAACCAAATTATCTGACTTCCTGTTGGTCAGAGCTAATGACTGTAAATTAGAAAGTTGTCCGGCTCGAAATGTACAATATATATACCGAGTTTGGTGAATGTACATAAAACTAACCCCCCACTTTGGACAAAAGATGGCGCTACTGAGCCCCTCTACCACGCCCGTTTCTGAATCTTTGCTTGCATCTTCTGGACAGCATGTCAGATGTGTGTGTTGAGTTTCATGCAATTTCAAGCATGCTAAGTGTCTCAAAAACACCTAAAAAGATTATTGAACTTTGACACGTTGCCATGACAACAGTATTTCAAGAATCAGGAATCCATTTATATGTCTATATCTGCCATGTTTTGACATTATACTGATGAAGTTTGAAGTAAATCGGGTGAAAATAAGATGGGGATTTAAAGCATTTTTGAAAGTGACACACTTCCTGCTGCCAGTTGGTGGCGCTATAACTTTGACTCACAAAAGTCATATCCATGTGATCGTCCTCTTACAACGAACACACAGCTGAAGTTTCATCAAAATGAATTAATGTATGCAGAAGTTATAATACACTTCCTGTTTGCCTTTTCTCGCCATAAATTCGTCTCTTTGCCACGGCCAAACCGTTTGAGATATCAAAAAGTTGCTCGCAATTTAGCATCCTCAGTGTCTTGACTTCATGCTGACCGAGTTTGGTGCTGATCGGGTGAATCGTCTAGGAGGAGTATCGCAAATTCCACAGCATGCGTTTTCCGAACAACCCATAATAGCTCACTTCCTGTTGGGCTGACGCATAACTTAGAGCACGAAAGTTGTTCGGCCCGATGAACTCTATATGTGTACCGAGTTTCATATATGTACGTGCAAGTGTGTTTGATTTATAGACCACGTTTTCAGACCCCACTTTAGGGGGCGCTGTCGAGCCCCCCTGCCACGCCCGGGTCCCAGCCTCAGCCCGGCCCTGATGGCCGCGCATTCTGACGCGTGTGCAAAGTTTCAAGAGTTTTCGAGCATGGGAAGGGCCCCAAAAATGCCCAAATAGTCGGTAAAAAAAAAAATAATATATAATAATTAAAGCTGCGAGCAGCGATGACGGGCCCAAGCCGGTGGCACCGCCACCCCGGTGGCATCAGCTTAACTGTGCGCAGCAGGCCAATAGGCATTTAATATGGGAAAAATAAATAATGGGACTTTGTCTAAGTCATTTGAATTCACCTCATTAACTGCAGCAACTGGTGCTGCTATGACCAGGAACCACAACACTCACATCTCTGAGATCAATTACATTTTATTCATTAAAAGGGGGGGTGAAATGCTGTTTCATGCATACTGATCTTTTTACACTGTTAAAGACTTGGAATCCCATACTAAACATAGACAAAGTTTCAAAAGTTAAGGTGGACGTTTGATGGGAGTATTTCTTTGTCAAAAATACTACTTCCGGTTAGTCATAAGTTTCGGCAAGTTTTTTGAGATCATGCGTCCCCTTTGACGTTAACGGGGGCGGAATTTCCTTGTATGGGCCTTACGGACAATTCTACCGGAAGCGCGTGAGAGAGAGCGAGGGAGAGAGAGAGAGGGAGAGAGCGAAAGCAACAGGCTACGCCCATCAAAGCGCTGGCTTGTAGGATGCTGGACAGGTGATATAACCAGTAGCTACTGACTTACCCACTGATAGGCCGGCGGTCGATCTGTATTAGCACTTTCCTCACGCGACGGGCGAATCACTTTCCTCACAGAGCGACTCACTTTCCTCACGCGGCAGGCGAATCACTTTCCTCACTGAGCGAATCACTTTCCTCACAGAGCGACTCACTTTCCTCACGCGGCGGGCGAATCACTTTCCTCACGCGGCGGGCGAATCACTTTCCTCACTGAGCGAATCACTTTCCTCACTGAGCGACTCACTTTCCTCACGCGGCGGGCGAATCACTTTCCTCACTGAGCGAATCACTTTCCTCACAGAGCGAATCACTTTCCTCACGCGGCGGGCGAATCACTTTCCTCACTGAGCGAATCACTTTCCTCACAGAGCGAATCACTTTCCTCACAGAGCGAATCACTTTCCTCACTGCAGCGCGCTGCTGCACACGTCATTATTTAGCTCCGCTCACACGACACGCCCCCACCCGCTCGGCTTTTTTCGGAAAGACTCGGAACAGCGCATCTTTCTTATATAATTATAAAAAAAATAAAGACTTTTCGGAGATATGCAGGATGCAATGCTACTCTATAGGTACTCAAGATTGACATGACACTGACTGAAACTGAGTGTTTCACCCCCCCTTTAATTTTATGTCAGATGATGTCAAATGTCAATTTCAAAATGAGTGCAGAATACTGTCCAAATGCTGAAGTTGTATTATCCTTACACTTCTCTTAAAAATAAATTAAGCCAAATCACAGAGACCGTAACAATGATTTTAATATCAGTGTCAGGTAAGAGTAATATGCGTGCATATAATTTATGGAAGTTTATAATAAACAGCCACTTTTATAAGATCATGTGAAATTTAATTTTTTAATCCATTTGAATTATATCAATAAATAATTAGTTTAAAGAGGTGTCATACATGATCTTTGCAAACACAGCACATGACCTTCTTTAAAGCCAATGTTAAAGAAAACAATTAAAAGTATTAGGATATCACTTTCAATTATGTGCAAATGTATTTTTTGCAGCTCAAAATATTGTAAGTTCAGAAGACCAGTATTTATATATATATATATAATACATTTTTTTAAACTTATTTTTCACAATAAAGTGATAGATATTGCTGATAGCAATTATGATATGAAAGGGTTAAATTATGAAAAAACAAGAGACAAGGCGACACACACAGAGTGAGAGAGACCCCCTCCACACACACACACACACACACACACACACACACACACACACACACACACACACACACACACACAGAGAGTGAGAGAGACCCCCTCCACACACACACACACACACACACACACACAGAGTGATCCTGAGAGAGGGAGGGGGAAGGGGCAATAACAACAATAGTTTTATCTTCAAAACAGTGTTCCCTAGGACATATCCAACCTGGTTACTGAATAAGGCTACACTTCCACCTTCTGGTTATTCTATATTTAGTTATTCTATATTTATATTTAAACAAAAGGCATTAATCTACTTTTTTTTTAAGACAATTAAATGTGTTTTTTTCTTTTGTTAGTAATGTTTTTTTATATTTATGTTTTTTTATTAATAATTATTTGTATTAACACAATTATTTAACTAATTATATAAAACAATATTGTCAATGCCCTACAAATAAACTGGTTTTAAACATTGATTTTTTTATTCAAACCCAGAACAAAATGTTTTATCCTTTAATGCAGGCCAAAGCACAGCATTGAGAGGTAATCTTTTTAGACAGAAGAGTGGCTGACACACACACACACACACACACACACACACACACACTGTAGAAATCAGTGACACGTGTCCCCATGAGTCTGTGTGCATTCAGGTTGAAGTCCCCACCAGGCTAGCAAAAAGAACACACACACACACGCACACACACACACAGTAGTAATGCTGAAGTATGCTGCAGGCAACTCTTATCAGTTAAGCCCATCCACCATCCCCCATCCACAACACACACACCCACCCACAAGCACACACACATACACACACAGTCAGGTCTGGTTCACTATCTTTCTGGGGACTCATAGACGTAATGGTTTTTATGCTGTACAAACCATATTCTGTCATCCTACACTGCCCCTGCCCCAAAACCTACCCATCACACAAAACTTTCTTCAAAAGAACTCATTCTGTCTGATTTATTAGCTTTTGTACCCATTGGGAAGTCCCCATGAGTCTGTGTGCATTCAGGTTTAAGTCCCCACCAGGCTAGAAAACCATTCACACACACACACAGAGGTAAGGTTTTTTGCTTGAAAACTTATACAATATTGCCCTCTATTGGACATTTAAGGGAGAGCATAAGTGTTGAAAAAAATAAAAAAAATAAAAAAAAAAATAAACAGTGTGCTATATAGAATAACCAGCAGGTGGGAGTATAGCCTTATTTATGAACCAGGCACTTGTGTTCTTATTTTGTGTTTTTTAGGCTTTTGCTACGGGAACACCGTTTGAGATATCCAATAACCGTTCGCATTTTAGCATCTTCTGTATATTTACTTCATGTTGTCCGAGTTTGGAGGAGATTGAATGAATCGCTTTTGAGGAGAAGGTAAAAACTCAGAGCTCGCTTTGCCACTTCTTGTTATCTTCCAACCAAATTATCTGACTTCCTGTTGGTCAGAGCTAATGACTGTAAATTAGAAAGTTGTCCGGCTCAAAATGTACAATATATATACCGAGTTTGGTGAATGTAGATAAAACTAACCCCCCCACTTTGGACAAAAGTGACACACTTCCTACTGCCAGTTGGTGGCGCTATAACTTTGACTCACAAAAGTCATATCCATGTGATCGGCCTCTTACAACGAACACACAGCTGAAGTTTCATCAAAATGAATTAATGTATGCAAAAGTTATAACACACTTCCTGTTTCCATTTTCTCGCCATAAATTTGTCTCTTCGCCACGGCCAAACCGTTCGAGGTATCAAAAAGTTGCTCGCAATTTGGCATCCTCAGTGTCTTGACTTCATGCTGACCGAGTTTGGTGCTGATCGGGTGAATCGTCTAGGAGGAGTATCGCAAATTCCAGAGCATGCGTTTTCCGAACAACCCATAATAGCTCACTTCCTGTTGGGCGAAGCTTATGACTATGAGTGCGGAAGTTGTTTGGCCCGATGAGATCTATAAGTGTACCGAGTTTCATACATGTACGTGCAAGTGTGTTTAATATATAGACCCAGTTTTTCAAGGGGGCGCTGTTGAGCCCCCCTGCCACGCCCGGGGCAAAGGCCTCTGCCCGACCCTGTTGGCCGCGCATTCCGATGCGTGTGCAAAGTTTCAAGAGTTTTCGAGCATGGGAAAGGCCCCAAAAATGCCCAAAAGGCGAAAAGATAATAATAATAATAATAATAATCCTTAGAAGAACAATAGGGCTCTTCGCCCTTTCAGGGCTTGGGCCCTAATAATAATCCTTAGAAGAACAATAGGGCTCTGCGCCCTTTCAGGGCTTGGGCCCTAATAATAATAATAATAATAATAATCCTTAGAAGAACAATAGGGCTCTGCGCCCTTTCAGGGCTTGGGCCCTAATAATAATAATAATCCTTAGAAGAACAATAGGGCTCTTCGCCCTTTCAGGGCTTGGGCCCTAATTAAAGCTGCGAGCAGCGATGACGGGCCCAAGCCGGGGGCACCGCCACCCCGGTGGCATCAGCTTAACTGTGCACAGCAGGCCAATAGGCATTTAATATGGGAAAAAATAAATAAAGGGACTATGTCAAAGTCATTTGAATTCACCTCATTAACTGCAGCAACTGGTGCTGCTATGACCAGGAACCACAACACTCACATCTATGAGATCAATTACATTTTATTGTTTAATTTTATGACAGGTGATGTCAAATGTCAATTTCAAAATGAGTGCAGAATACTGTCCAAATGCTGAAGTTGTATTATCCTTACACTTCTCTTAAAAATAAATTAAGCCAAATCACAGAGACCGCAACAATGATTTTAATATCATATAATATCATAATATAATTTAATATCATTGATATTTTAATATCAGTGTCAGGTAAGAGTAATATGCGTGCATATAATTTATGGAAGTTTATTATAAACAGCCACTTTTATAAAATCATGTGAAATTTTATTTTTTAATTCATTTGAATTTTATCAATAAATAATTAGTTTAAAGAGGTGTCATGCGTGATCTTTGCAAACACAGCACATGATCTTCTTTAAAGCCCATGTTATAGAAAACAATTAAAAGTATTAGGACATCACTTTCAATTATAAGCAAATGTATTTCCCTTTCGGGGAACTCGAGCTGCGTCGAAACGCTGTGAGAACGCCTCTGCGTTAATGCGTCGTGAAGCGCCTGTAGAACCATTCCATCGGAAAAAAGATCGATCGTCGGCGTGATGACGTCATCGACCGGAAGCTATAAAACGTCCGTGAAAACAAACAGGAACTAGCTTCTGTGCCTTCAGTAAGCGATCTGTGTGAACCTGTCTGTCTATTTGGTGTTTTTGTCTGTCTATTGAAAGAGTTTTTCCACCCTTTGTTAAATATTCCATATATATTTCACAAAAAAGAGAAAATAAAATAGATAGAGAAATGGCGAGCGAAAGCAGTAACTTTAAGAGGTGTGTTCATCCCTGCCCACGCTACATCACGAGTGGGGATACACACTCTCTTTGTGTTGCCTGCTTGGGAGCGCAGCATGCCCAGGCAGCCCTCGAGGGGGCTGCTTGCGAGCACTGTGAGCGTATGCCACTGAGAACGCTGCGCTCCCGCCGGGCACTCTTCGAGGAGGGTGCCTCGGCTCGTGTTCCCCGCGGCTCTGGTCCCGCTGCTGCCGAGGCAGAGCGGAGGCTGCAGTCGTGGGGTTCACAATTGGATGTTGCGGAGGGGTTTGAGACGGGCGCTGCCTTATCTCTGCCCTCACCCGCTCCATCCAGCGGTTCTTCTCGGGGCTTGGAAGCACGCATTGCGGTTTCTTCCCCCCCGAGAGAGCCGCCGGTGCTCCAACTATCCAGCTCCGAGGAGGTGGACGTTGAGAGCATCGCGACTGAAGATTCGCCACTTCAGTCCCCTGCGAGTGATGAGCTCGTTGAGGTTCTAACGCGAGCCGTGGCCAGATTAAACATCGACTGGCCCGTAGAAAGATCTGAGGCAGGAAAAAGACGTTCTAGTAAATTAGACGAAAGATTCCTGCCCGCTCGCGCTTCAGAACCTCAGCGGCGGGGCCTGCCATTCTTTCATGATTTGCACACCGAGGTGGCAACATCATGGAGGAGACCGGCATCTTACCGTGTGTTCAGCCCTCAGACTACGGTCTATAGTAACATCATTGGGCTGAAACACTACGGTTATGGGGCGATGCCAAAGGTAGAAGAGACGCTTGCGAGCCATCTCTCGCCTTCCTCGGCATCGTCCCTAAAGGCCCCGACTTTGCCCACCAGACCATTGAAAACAACGTCGGCGCTGGTGGGCAAAGCGTACTCGGCGGCAGGTCAGGCTGCTGCATGCCTTCACACCATGGCAATTATGCAGGCTTATCAGGCTGACCTGCTTAGGGACCTAGATGGACGCGATGAAGTGGGGGGTGATGTCATAAATGAGCTTAGAACAGCAGCTGATATAACTCTCCGGGCCACCAAAGAGACGGCCAGATGTGTTGGCCGCTCGATGGCAGCATTGGTGGCTACGGAGAGACATTTATGGCTCAACCCCACCGAAATCAAAGAGAGGGAGAAGAGCTTTCTGCTCGACGCGCCGCTGTCTCCTGGTGGCCTCTTCGGTGACGCAGTACACACTGTCACCGAGAGGTTCCAGGAGTCAAAGAAACAAGCTGCGGCGCTGAAGCAGTTTCTCCCTCTCCGAGTCCAGGTCCCTGGGGCTGCCGCTGACATCAGGCAGCCCAAGCCGAGTACGAGCTCAGCTCACAGGGCACAACAAAAGCAGAGCGTCGCCGCTCGGGCTCCCCCTCAGCGCGGGGACCAGGGGCGGCGCTCTCAGACGAAGCCTTCGAGGGGCAGGGCTGATCTGCGGACAGTCCTGATCGCCAAGAAGGCTTCGTCGAAGCGTTCCTGACGCCAGAAGCGTCAGGACGCTGAGGGTGGTTCCCCCCGTGGGGAAACGGTGCTTACCCCTGCCTACGGTACCCGTTTCCCTACGGCACCCTCGGGGGGCCGCGCTGCCAACCCTGCCGCAATGCCGGGGCGCAGTCGGTCTCCGCGGGCCACCCGAGGGTGGTCCGCACCCCCTTCGGGGGGTCCCCGAGCAGTCAAGTCAGTTGTTCCCTGCCGGTCCGCCGCTTCAGGGCACTGTGCTTGTTGCTCAAAATACACCAGAGGCCAGCCTCGAGAGGCTGGTTCCCTTAGTAGATTTTCTAGACGAATGGAAACGTCTATCAAATATATCTCAGTGGGTCCTGCAGATAGTAGAAAAGGGGTATGCCATTCAATTCAGAAGTCGGCCACCTCCTTTCTGCGGTGTCCTACCTACAGTGGTGGGCCCGGAGCAGGCTCTGGTAATGGCACAGGAAGTAGAGACACTCCTGCAAAAAGGGGCTATAGAGAGGGTTTCCCCTCCCAGCAGGGAGTCTGGCTTTTACAGCCGTTACTTCATCGTGCCGAAGAAGGATGGGGGCTTACGCCCGATATTAGATCTGCGGCTATTGAATCGCTCGGTGGCCAAGCTCAAATTCAAGATGCTTACACTCAGACAGATTGTAGCGCAGGTCAGATCGGAGGATTGGTTTGTCACCATAGACCTCAAAGATGCGTATTTTCATGTCTCCATCCGTCCACATCACAGGAAGTTCCTGAGGTTTGCCTTCGGGGGAGAGGCATACCAATATCGTGTACTTCCCTTCGGTCTAGCACTGTCACCCCGCACGTTCACCAAGTGTGTGGATGCAGCTCTGGCGCCGCTGCGTCTTCAGGGCATCCGCATACTGAACTACATCGACGACTGGCTGATTCTAGCGAATACAGAGCAGATGGCGGTTCAGCATCGAGATGCTGTTCTCGCCCATATGTCGAAGCTGGGGTTGAGGCTGAACGCCAAGAAGAGTGTGCTTTCTCCGGCTCAGAGAACCACTTTTCTAGGTGTGAACTGGGACTCGATAATTATGCGGGCGCAATTATCGCCAACACGCATAGCGTCGGTCCTGGCAGCCGCCAAAGAACAGAAGCTAGGCCGAGCCGTCACTGTGAAACAGTTCCAGAAACTGTTAGGTCTCATGGCAGCAGCGTCCAACGTGATACCTCTTGGCCTACTGTACATGAGGCCACTGCAGTGGTGGCTCAAAACACAAGGGTTCTCCCCGAGGGGAAATCCGCTCCGCACGATCAAAGTCACGCGGCGATGCCTACGTGCTCTGGTCATGTGGAAAAACCCGGGGTTTTTATCTCAGGGTCCCGTGTTGGGGGCTCATGTTCGTCGCGTAACGCTAACGACAGACGCCTCCCTCACGGGCTGGGGGGCGACCATGAGTGGTCGCTCATCCCAGGGTCTATGGCAGGAACATCAGCGGCACTGGCACATAAATCGGCTAGAGATGCTCGCAGTGTTTCTTGCATTGAAACAGTTCCTGCCCGACCTCAGGGGCCACCACGTACTAGTCAGAACAGACAACACGTCCGTGGTGGCCTATATAAATCACCAGGGGGGTCTGAGGTCTCGTCCGTTGGACAAATTGGCACATCGGATCCTCCTGTGGGCCCAAGGGAAATTGCTGTCAATCAAGGCAGTATATATCCCGGGGGCCCTAAACCAGGAAGCAGACAACCTGTCGAGACAGGGGCCGAGGCCCGGGGAATGGAGACTCCACCCAGAGGTGGTGGAGCTCCTATGGAAGGTTTATGGGAAAGCAGAGATAGACCTGTTCGCTTCGGCGGAGAACTCTCACTGCCCGCGGTGGTTTTCTCTGACCCACCCGGCTCCGCTGGGGCTGGATGCCATGGTACAGGAGTGGCCGAGGCTGCCTCTGTACGCCTTCCCCCCGATTGTTCTGCTTCCAGGAGTTCTGGAGAGGGTACGCCGGGACGGGGCCCAGGTACTCCTAGTGGCCCCGAACTGGCCGACCCGAGTGTGGTTTTCGGACCTGATATCTCTCCTGGAAGGCTCTCCGATGGAGATTCCGACCAGGAGGGATCTATTCTCTCAGGCGGGCGGGAGATTCCTGCACCCACGCCCGGAGATGTGGAAACTGTGGGCCTGGCCTCTGAGGGGGCTAGGCTCATAGAGGAGGGTCTCTCGGCCGAGGTCGTAGAGACCATCCTACACTCCAGAGCTCCGTCCACGAGGAAGCTGTACGCTTTGAAATGGAGACTTTTCTCAGCTTGGTGCAGAGAACGCCAGTGGGATCCAGTTAACTGCCCGGTTGGTACAGTGCTGGAGTTCCTGCAGGAAAGGTTCTCTGCAGGGTTGACCCCCTCCACACTTAAGGTGTACGTGGCGGCCTTGGGCGCTGTCCACGTCCCTTGCAGTGGAGTGTCTTTGGGAAGACACCCTCTAATTACACGCTTCCTTCGTGGCACATTAAGGTTGAGGCCAGTTATGCACTCGAGGGTCCCGGCATGGGACTTGGCCATGGTTTTGAGGGGCTTGTCCGGACCTCCGTTCGAACCTTTGGAGGAGGTTTCGGATAAGTTCCTCACCCTGAAAACTATTTTCCTTTTGGCCATTTCATCCCTTAAAAGGATAGGAGATATTCAGTCCCTGTCAGTAGGGCCCTCATGTCTAGAGTTCGCGCCTGGGATGGTGAAAGCATTTCTGCATCCCAGGCCGGGTTATGTCCCCAAGGTTCCTACGAGCCCACGGGGCCCCATCACTCTACAAGCCTTCTGTCCTCCTCCATTCTTGACGTCAGACCAGGAAAGATTAAATCTGCTGTGTCCGGTGAGGGCACTGGATACTTATGTCCACAGAGCTGCCCTGTGGAGAAAAACTGAACAATTGTTTGTTTGCTTCGGACCCCCTAAGAAGGGGGCTCCTGTATCCAAGCAGAGGATGAGCAAGTGGGTGGCCGAGGCCATTTCACTTGCTTATGAAGCTGTCGGGCAGCCATCTCCTTTGGCTGTCCGGGCACATTCTACCAGGGGTATGGCTGCTTCTAAAGCACTTTTGTCGGGGGCTTCCCTCCATGATATATGTAACGCGGCCGGATGGTCGTCTCCTTCTACCTTCGTCAGGTTCTACGGGCTAGACCTGGCATCTACAGTAGGGGCACAGGTTCTCTCGTAACCGTGTGCGCTTCGGTTTCACACATACGAGACACTTGGTCCTATGGCGATGTGGGTATAAGCGTTCTCACAGCGTTTCGACGCAGCTCGAGTTCCCCGAAAGGGAACGTCTCAGGTTACGTATGTAACCCTAGTTCCCTGAGGGAACGAGACGCTGCGTCGCTCTGCCATACTCCCGGCGTGTCCGTGATCACTTACTTCAGGCTTTATCAGAAGTTAGTTCCTGTTTGTTTTCACGGACGTTTTATAGCTTCCGGTCGATGACGTCATCACGCCGACGATCGATCTTTTTTCCGATGGAATGGTTCTACAGGCGCTTCACGACGCATTAACGCAGAGGCGTTCTCACAGCGTTTCGACGCAGCGTCTCGTTCCCTCAGGGAACTAGGGTTACATACGTAACCTGAGACGTTTTTGCAGCTCAAAATTTTGTAAGTTCAGAAGACCAGTATTTAATTAAAGATATAATATATGTTTTTATTTTACTTATTTTTCACAATAAAGTGATAAGATATTTGTGATAGCCTATGATATGAAAGGGTTAAATTATGAAAAACAAGAGACAAGGTGACACACACACACACAAGGTGACACACACAGAGGGAGAGAGACCCCCTCTACACACACACACACACACACACACACACACACACACACACACACACACACACACACACACACACACACACACACACACACACACACACACACACACACACACACACAGAGTGAGAGAGACCCCCTCCACACACACACACACACACACACACACACACACACACACACACACACACACACACACACACACACACAGAGTGAGAGAGACCCCCTCCACACACACACACACACACACACACACACACACACACACAGAGAGAGAGTGATCCTGAGAGAGGGAGAGGGGGGGTAATTTTTGTTATATTTATATTTTTTTAATTATAATTATTTGTATTAACACAATTATTTAACTAATTATATAAAACAATATTGTCAATGCCCTACAAATAAACCGGTTTTATACATTTATTTTTTTATTCAAACCCAGAATAATATGTTTAATCCTTTAATGCAGGCCAAAGCATTGAGATAATCTTTTTAGACAGAAAAGTGTCTCTCTCTCTCTCTCTCTCTCTCTCTCTCTCTCTCTCTCTCTCTCTCTCTCTCTCTCTCTCTCTCTCTCTCTCACACACACACACACACACACACACACACACACACACACACACACACACACACACACACACACACACACACACTTACACTCATGTCTGATTCACTATATTTTTGGGGACTCAGCATAGACGTAATGGTTTTTATGCTGCACAAACCATATATCCTGTCCTCCTACACTGCTCCTACCCATCACACAACTTTCTGCATTTTCACCTTTTCAAAAGAACTCATTCTGTATGATTTATAAGCTTTTGTGCCCATTGAGAAGTCCCCATGAGTCTGTGTGCATTCAGGTTTAAGTCCCCACCAGGCTAGAACAACACACACACACACACACACACACACACACACACACACACACACACACACACACACACACACACACACAGTAGTAATGCTGAAGTGTGCTGCAGGCAACTCAAATCAGCTCAGCCCATCCCCCATTCCCCCATCCACAACACATACACACAGCCACACACACACACACACACACACACACACTCATATCTGGTTCACTATCTTTCTGGGCACTCACCATAGACGCAATGGTTTTTATGCTGTATAAAACATTAATTCTGTCCTCCTACACTTCCCCTACTCCTAAACCTACCCATCACACAACTTTCTGCATTTTCACCTTTTCAAAAGAACTCATTCTGTGTGATTTATAAGCTTTTGTACCCATTGGGACGTCCCCATGAGTCTGTGTGCATTCAGGTTTAAGTCCCCACCAGGCTAGAAAACCATTCACACACACACACACAGAGGCAAGGTTTTTTGCTTGAAAACTTATACAATATTGCCCTCTACTGGACATTTAAGGGAGAGCATGTGTTGAAAAAAAAACAAACAAAAAAAAAAAACACAGTGTGATATATAGAATAACCAGCAGGTGGGAGTATAGCCTTATTTATGAACCAGGCACGTGTGTCCCTATTTTGTGTTTTTTAGCCTTTTGCTAAGGGAAAACCGTTTGAGATATCCAATAACCGTTCGCATTTTAGCATCTTCTGTATATTTACTTCATGTTGTCCGAGTTTGGAGGAGATTGAATGAATCGCTTTTGAGGAGAAGGTAAAAACTCAGAGCTTGTTTTCCACTTCTTGTTATCTTCCAACCAAATTATCTGACTTCCTGTTGGTCAGAGCTAATGACTGTAAATTAGAAAGTTGTCCGGCTCGAAATGTACAATATATATACCGAGTTTGGTGACTGCAGATAAAACTAACCCCCCCACTTTGGACAAAAGTGACACACTTCCTGCTGCCAATTGGTGGCGCTATAACTTTGACTCACAAAAGTCATATCCATGTGATCGGCCTCTTACAACGAACACACAGCTGAAGTTTCATCAAAATGAGTTAATGTATGCAAAAGTTATAACACACTTCCTGTTTCCCTTTTCTCGCCATAAATTCGTCTCTTCGCCACGGCCAAACCGTTTGAGGTTTCAAAAAGTTGCTCGCAATTTAGCATCCTCAGTGTGTTGACTTCATGCTGACCGAGTTTGGTGCTGATCGGGTGAATCGTCTAGGAGGAGTATCGCAAATTCCAGAGCATGCGTTTTCCGAACAACCCATAATAGCTCACTTCCTGTTGGGCGAAGCTTATGACTATGAGTGCGGAAGTTGTTTGGCCCGATGAGATCTATAAGTGTACCGAGTTTCATACATGTACGTGCAAGTGTGTTTAATATATAGACCCAGTTTTTCAAGGGGGCGCTGTTGAGCCCCCCTGCCACGCCCAAATGCCTCTGCCAGACCCTGTTGGCCGCGCATTCCGATGCGTGTGCAAAGTTTCAAGAGTTTTCGAGCATGGGAAGGGCCCCAAAAGTGCCCAAAAGGCGAAAAGATAATAATAATAATAATAATCCTTAGAAGAACAATAGGGCTCTTCGCCCTTTCAGGGCTTGGGCCCTAATAATCCTTAGAAGAACAATAGGGCTCTGCGCCCTTTCAGGGCTTGGGCCCTAATAATAATAATAATAACAAATAATCCTTAGAAGAACAATAGGGCTCTGCGCCCTTTCAGGGCTTGGGCCCTAATAATAATAATAATAATCCTTAGAAGAACAATAGGGCTCTGCGCCCTTTCAGGGCTTGGGCCCTAATAATAATAATCCTTAGAAGAACAATAGGGCTCTGCGCCCTTTCAGGGCTTGGGCCCTAATAATAATAATCTTTAGAAGAACAATAGGGCTCTTCGCCCTTTCAGGGCTTGGGCCCTAATAAATAATCCTTAGAAGAACAATAGGGCTCTGCGCCCTTTCAGGGCTTGGGCCCTAATAAGATTTCTGTAATCATTTAACCATGATTTATCATGTAATACTTATTTTGCTTGCCATGGGCCACAATGACTAGAAAGTACACCAAAACGCAACATAAATTCACAAAAGACACTAATTTAATTTATTCGGGGTAATCCACATCTTTAGAATCCATACGAGAACCTTCTTTATCCAGCGTTCTCCATCTTTCTCTTCAACAGCGACCGCAAACAAATCCCGCGCTCCATCTTTCTCTTCAACAGTGACCGTAAACAAATCCCGTGCTCGTTGGGAATTCCATAGTCAGTAAAAGAAATGGACAGAGCTATCCCATTGACTTCTACGGCGGAAAGTGATGTCAGTAAAGGAGCACTCACTTCCTGATGGCTGAGCGAACTGCGCAGGCTCAGACTGAGCTTGACGACGTAGATGTGACGTGAGCCTCCTGTCTGACAGCTGTAGGTCTTCTAATAGTTGTGGAAAGTGAAATCTGAATCCCGTTGTTTAAATATTTTCTCCTGTTGCTTTTGGCTCACTATGGGCTTCTCTCCATTCTTCTCCCTTGACTTTATCAGACTTTATGTCTCCACGTCCCCCCGACTGTCTCATAGACAGTAAAAGATTGCCTGCGAGCGTCTCCTCAGGTCTATACGGTAATTTCTCAACTGTGCGACAGAGTCGCATTGGTTATGACGCAATAGTTAGCCTATTTTTACAAAAACAGCTTCTGCGGGGCGATAGTGTAAGATACAAGGTAACGGAGCCTTTTATGCATTGTCGTGTTTCTTTAGAAATAAACAATGGACAAGTGGAGTCTTTAAACGCCTCTAATGTAAAGTTATTCACTGTCAAAGTGACTCAAAAATGAATGGGAGTCAATGGGATGCTAACAGCAGGTGATGGCTTGGTTAGCAATGGCCGCCCCTATGGGTGGAACGCTTTCCGAGTGCTAGAATACCCCCTTGGGGAATTCAAACATTGCGTTTTACGGGAGTGATATCAAACGCTCATTGGCTCTCGCCTGCTTCGTCACAGATTGCGACAAGCCGTGTTTTAGTTTTTAGTCTGTGGTGAATGAGAAACGCGCACGCCTTCAAATAGTGGGATTAAGTTTAAATTAAATAACTTAAATTCTCTGTAACGTTACCTCATACAAAACTATATCACCAGAGAGGACTGCAACACATCGTCACTCGGACTACTATTGGTACCGCTTTTGACATTTTCACAATAAAGAAATGATTGTGATTACACTTTTGTTAGTTATGTTTTTCTTTATATATTTTCATTTTTTTTTAAATGGTTATGTGTAGGTTTAGAGGTTTGAGTGAGATTAGGGGCTCAAAATATAATTGTAATGCTATATTGCCCATTAACTCAGTAAGTTGTATTGTGATTTTTAGTCTCTGTAAGATTGTTATGTTTGTGTTTAGGGAAGGTACATGTATCTATAAAATGGTAAAAGGAAAATTATAAATTTTTATGATATAAAATATATTTCATGTATTTTGAGGTAAAAACACCTTTGTTTAAATGTTGCCAATACGTTCATGTTGTACCTTTCACTATTTATCCAAATAGACAAAAAATATGTTTTGTGTCTGTAGAAGCTGCTTATTAACTTATATAAATTACTACCATAATTGAGGATAAAACTTTCACTTTAGAATAGAGGGTCAAATTGCCTTTATTAGTACTGTATTAATGGTAGTT
This sequence comes from Pseudorasbora parva, assembly GCF_024679245.1. Classification (NCBI taxonomy): domain Eukaryota; kingdom Metazoa; phylum Chordata; class Actinopteri; order Cypriniformes; family Gobionidae; genus Pseudorasbora; species Pseudorasbora parva. The sequence continues at coordinate 25,936,248 of NC_090180.1, read as the reverse complement.
AGGCTTAATTATTGACTTATTCTGGTCAATAAACTTAAATATCATTCAATAAGTGCCATAATTAATGAGGATAAAACTTTCACTTTAGAATAGAGGCTCAAATTTCCTTTATTAGTAATGTATTAATTGTAGTATTGGCTTAATTATTTAACTATTAACTATTTGGTAATTCTTCATTAATTATGAATGGGTTCCTTATGATTTCACTTTAGAATACTGTTCCAGGTTCTAAGTAACTACGTGAGAACTATTTGGTAATTCTTTATTAATTATGAATGGGTTCCTTATGTTTTCACTTTAGAATACTGTTCCACGTTCTAAGTAACTCCTTGAGAACTATTTGGTAATTCTTTTTTAATGACTCATAGGTTCCCTGTATTCTCATTTTCCCCACAGAAATCATTTGGTATAACATAAACATAAAATGCCTGAGCCATGTTGGCAAGGCACTTAGATTGGGGATGGGGTTCCATCCTGAACTTCTGGTTGCAGACAATACTTACATAAAAATAAAAAAAATCATCAACATCCTCATTAATGTAGTATTAATATTGTACCGCGAGAGCACATCAAGTTTACAAGCAACGAATCTCTGCTTACAAGCAGAATCTCAATCCATTCTCTCGCACAAAACTGGACTCAGAAATTGCGTGTGCGCTCACATTTTGTGCACTTTTTTTTCTTTTGTTTTCTCTGATTTAATGCTGCAAGAACTGCAACATTATAGCGTGGGGACACACACAGACAGAAACATTAATCGGTACATTTGCGAGTGAATGTAAATGAATATTTACATATAGTACACATAACAGTAGTACATTTATCTAACAACATTAGTACTAAAGAAGAAGAAAGGGCCTCGATCTGATACTGTGCATCACTGTTAATTAGTAGTTACTTAATAGTTATTCCTTGTGAAGCTGAATTAGTAGTTACTTAATAGTAGTTCTTAAGGAGGCATGACTGAATTGAATAGTTACTGATTAACTAATTGATACTTAGCACAATTAAAAAATGCTATTACATATTGATTAGTTAACACGCATTCCTTAGTAGTTAATATTAGTGCCTTGAGTGTTAATGAAGAATTATTCATTAGTACTGCAGTAACTCTTTATTAGTTATGCGTTAAGTAAGAAACAGTATTCTAAAGTGTTACCCTTCTGTCTATACCTCTAGAATCAGGAATCAGGGGCAAAACATACAACATAATTAAAACAATGTACTCAAACAATCAATGCTCAATTAAAATTGGCAATAAACAAACGGAGTCCTTCACTTTTCGGGGGCGAGGTGTGAGACAGGGCTGCCCACTATCACCGACCCTCTTCAATATTTACATCAATGAATTAGCGAAACTCCTCAAGCAATCAGCAGCTCCTGGCCTCACACTACATGACTCCTCTATAAAGTTCCTCCTGTATGCGGAGGATCTGGTGCTGCTGTCTCCAACAGAAGAAGGTCTACAGCAGAACCTTGACATCCTGCATCAGTTCTGTCAGACCTGGGCCCTGACTATTAACACGGCTAAAACTAAAGTACTAACATTTCAGAAGAGACCCAGATGTCAGGTCAAGAAACACAATTTCACCCTTGGTATGACCAAAATTGATCATGCCACCAACTACACATACCTTGGGTTGAAATTCAATACAAACGGAAACTTCAGCTTGGCCCTGAATGAACTGAAAGAGAAAGCAAGAAGGGCTTTCTATGCCATCAAAAAGTCAATCCAATTTGAAATACCAATCAGAATCTGGCTCAAAATATTCCAATCCGTCATAGAACCTATTGTACTATATGGCAGTGAAGTGTGGGGTCCTCTCCTAAACCATGAGTTTGACAAATGGGACAAAAACCCAATAGAAACCCTGCATGCTGAGATCTGTAAGAGTATCCTGAGAGTACAGAGGAACACGCCGAACAACGCATGTAGGGCCGAATTAGGCCAATACCTCACTCTAAAAACTCCAATTAATAAAATGTTGGAAGAGCGAAAAAAAATATGTTGAACTAATTTTCTTACTTGTGCTTAGTTAAGAAGACTAATTATATGAAGTTTGCAGGAATATATTTGAAAAACATCAAATGAATTGATATTTTTTCAACATTTAGAATTGCAAATGTTGACTGGACTAAAAAACGCGAATCCAGTCAACATTTTATAAAAGTAGGCTATATGGCCAACACAATATTTTACTATCGTAAATAGATTTTTGTTTGTGCTGTTGAAATGGGCTGTTAGAAACATTTGATAAAATAGCCTATATCAGAACAATATTTGTGAAATTAGATGTATTTTCGATGTTTTGTTTATGATGGTATCTGCATTATAATGAGAAGATGGATCCTACAAAACTTACATATTACATATTTAATATACATACATAATTCATGAACATATGTCGTTAATTGTGGCATTTAATCTGCCTAATTTGAATGAATACGTACAAGAGCTTGTTTGACTACGCGAAAGGATCTGTATTGCTCGTTTGATTTCGCAGAAGCATCTCTGGAGTACTTTGATCCGCGGAAGGATACAGATCAAAGGACTTCGCGAGGTTCCCCGAGAGGCAGCAGCAGCAATTTTGAGGGTGCAGTTCACGCGTCAGGTAAGTGTTAATGATTAAACTGCAGACAAATATGTCGAACATATTAGGCTTGGGTGGATATTTAACATTAGACGTGAAGTAAGAAGTAAATTAGAAGTAAAATTTTACTTCTAAAATTTGACAAATTTACTGAAACATGTCAAACGTGTAACTTAATGTAGGCCAAATAATGTACGCTACTTAGGGTTATGTGGTTGTGTTGAATGTGATTTTTTTCGCGTTCCAACTTTTGAAATTGTCCTGTAAATTAAGGGAACAACATAACTTCTCGGTTACGTATGTAACCCTCGTTCCCTGAGGAGGGAACGGAGACGTAACGTCAGTGACTGACGAATAGGGATTTCGCCTAGAAGCCAATCATCTTCGAGATCTTAGAAAACGCCCAATGGCAGTGCCAATGCCATGGGCATTTGAGATTTGCATGCGTAACTCCGCCTACCCACATGGGTATATAAGGAAGTAGCTGGCATGTATCGCATTATGTTTACCTGCTGAGGACTTCCGGTGACGCTCGCTGCAAGATGGCCGCACAGCACTAGGCTCCTGACCAAAACCTCCTAATTTAAGTTTTTGTTTGCACATTGAGGAAATATAAAGCCAGCGTTCAATAACTTGATGAGTCAACTTCAAAAATGGCAACTAGCAAAAAATCGATGTCTCCTCAAAAATCGGCTGGGGGATGCAAACGCCTCAAAACGCTCGAGGACGACGTAGCCTCAATTTTTAGCCATGCAATTGAAGCACAGCAGGAGGCTATGTGCGAAATGGTTTCCAGCATGCTGACTGAGGCAATAAAATCAGCCCTAAATCCCTTTAATGACTTTGTCAATGAAAACAGCGCGGATCTCCGTTCGTTGAGAGAAGAAATGGATTCTCTGAGTAAAGGTATGGCGTCGGTCACAACGAAAGTGGACAATCTCCAGGGCAGTTTGCGGAAAACAAAAAAGACACAAATCACTGTCTGTCCCAGCTTACTCAAATCCAGCGAAAATGCAACGATCTCGAAGACAGGTCACAGCGCAACAATGTCCGCCTGGTTAATCTACCAACAGGAATGGAAGGGGATGATCCAGTTGGGTTTTTACAGAAAATGCTGCCTAAGTGGATCCCTGAGCTCACGGCGCGCTCTTCTCCGATCGAGATAGATAGAGCTCATCGAGTATACTCGAATGTAAACTCACCTAAACCAAGATCGATGATATTCCAGCTTCTCCGTTATCCCGACAGGCAGGCTATTCTTCAAGGAGCCCGGAAAGCTAAACCCACTCTGCCCGGAGGAGCGCGGCTGGAATTCTATGCTGATTACAGTCATGAGATGGCGCAAAAGAGGAAGGCATTTTCCTCCGTTAGATTCAAGCTTCACCAGAAAGGCGCTGAAACTTTCCTGATCAACCCAGCATCGCTGCGAGTCACACATAAGGGCCAGAAGTACTCGTTCGAATCACCGGATGACGCTGAAAAATACTTTGAGGGTCTGGAAGCTGTGGTACCAACTGCTCGAAGATCTTTAAATTTCCTACTTCAGGAAGAAATGGAAGAGGCTGATTAAAGAGATCAGTAATGTTTATGCTGATAACCTACGTAATACATAGTCCAAAGACAGTGACTTGGTAACTAATGTTTTATTTCCATACAGTTGTTTTTTGTTATTGTTTTTACGAGCTGATAGGTTGTTATTTCTACGGATTTTATGTTGACCTTTTGAGTTTGAAAATATTCATTCTGTAATTTTAATTTCCTCATTTGTTAAAATGGTAGGAGGCAAATTAGGTGAATAGCGCTTAGACATTGCCTCGCGATCCCCACAGACGTTTGAAAATGGGATATGGGAGGTGGAGGGGCGCTCAGGCGCATAAAGCACTCAGGATCTTTATTTTTCCTTATACGGATTTATAGTTTGTTGGTATGTTTTTTAACCAACTCTAAAATTTACAGTTTACTTTGTACGAGTATGGAAATCTTAGATTATGGTTAGAATAAACACACTATCCTTTAATGTCAGGGGATTAAACTCTCCTATCAAACGGACACGGGTTCTAGATATTTTGCACAGAAAAAAAGATCGATGTAGCGTTTCTTCAAGAAACCCACCTAACCACCAATGACAACCAAAGAATGCATAATAGGCACTACATTCCTATAGTATCATCAAGTTGTAAATCTAAAAAAAAAAAGTGTGACAATTCTATTCAAACGCAACTCTAGTTTTATCATTAAGAGCACAGGTACCGATGATGATGATAGAGTAGCATATTGCTGTATGTTAATAGAAGGAAAGAGGTTTGCATTTGTCAATGAATGTGCTCCAAACTCGTATGACGCCTGCTTTTTTCCAAATATTGCAAAAATCCTACTATCTCTTCAGGGTTATTAAATTATTATTGGATCTGACATGAATGCTGTGATTGATCCAGTTCTGGATCGTTCAAATTCTGCGGTTTCAGTAGCACAATTACAATCGTCTGCAGCCCTGAGATTGTTCACTAAAGATTTAGATGTGTGTGATGCTTGGCGAATACATAATCCAACAGCTAAAGAATACACTTATTTTTCCCCTAATCACACATCATTCTCAAGAATTGACTATATTTTAATTTCGTCATTAGTTCTTTCAGATCTAATTGATATTGAATTTGTACCACAAAGTGTATCAGATCATAATGCCGTATTAGCTCACTTGCAGATAAATACATCTTGTAAACACTCCAGATGGAGATTCAATACTTTTTTGCTGCAAAATGAGGACTTCATTACGCAACTGAGAGCAGGACTGATTGAATTTATCAATTTAAACCAAGACTCTGTTTCTAATCAAGAAATGGTATGGGCGTTCATCAAAGGGTTTTTAAGGAACAATGCCATCTCCTTTTCAGCTAGACTTAAAAAGAATTATCTTCAACAGTTATCAGTACTAGAGGGAAGATGCAGGGAATTAGAAAGGGAATTGGGTAGTCATTTTTCCAATGACACTCAACAAAAATTATTAGTTGAAAGGGCTGCTTTTAATGATCTACTCCGAAGAAGAGCAGAATATTTAATGCACATCACAATACATAAATACTGCATAGACGGAAGCAGACCAACCCGACTTCTTGCGCTTACTTTAAAAAAACATGAGCAACGTTTTAACATCCATGCAATCCAAAGTTCAAAGGGTCTCACCTCACATCCCACAGATATTAACAAAACATTCATGTCATTTTTTGAAAATTTATATACCTCAGAAAAACAACCCAGTACGGACCAGTTAAATAGTTTTTTTGACAAGTTGGATTTAAATATACTTTCAAAGGAGGAAGCGGACAGCCTTGACTCAGAAATTACTTTAGAAGAACTTTATAATGCAGTGTCTTGCTCAAATAAAGGAAAGTCTCCGGGAATCGATGGGCCTCCAGTAGATCTATACCTGGTGGTGTGGGATCTACCTGGCCACATTTGGTTATGTACCATAAATGAGGCCATATTCAAAGGCTATTTTCATAAAGATCTTAATACAGCTCTAATAACGGTTTTGCCTAAACCTGACAAAGATGTTTCTGACTGTTTCTTCCAGGTGTCTTCTAGGCGAGAAGAACACAAACTGACGAAGAGGTTCCACTTCAACGCATCGGCCTGTCTCGTGGACTCGGCCCGAGCGGAAGTGATGGTAGCCACCACCGGAGGTGGTAGGGTACTCAAACCTGCCGCATCCCATCCAGGAGCCACATGTGGAGGTTCCAAGATCAGGACGCGGGTGCCACAGGGTGCTCCGTCTCTGAGAGAGGAGATCCTGTCTCAGAGGAATCGGCCAGGGAGGGGCTGTCGCAAGGAGTACTAGTTCTGGAACCAGGTCCGGCCGTGCCAAAACGGGGCGACCAACATGACCTGCTCCTTGTCCTCCCTGATCTTGCACAAACACGTGCAAGAAGGCTCACTGGGGGAACGCATATTGCGTAGGCCCTGCAGCCAGCTGTGCGCCAGTGCATCCGTGCCGAGCGTGCCCTCGGTCAGGGAATGGTACAGGCTGCAATGGGACGAGTCGTGGGAGGCAAACAGATCTACCTGTGCGTCCCCAAACTGATCCCAGATCAGCTGGGCCGACTGGGAATGGAGTCTCCACTCCCCAGGGATTGGCTGAATCAACGAGAGCTCGTCGGCTGCACGGTTCAGGATCCCCAGGATATGGACAGCAAGAAGGGACCTCAGGTGCTTCTGACTCCATAATACAAGATGGCGGGCGAGTTGGGACATGCAGCGGGAGCTTTGACCGCACTGGTGGTTGATGATACGCGTTGACCCTTCAGTAACGCTAGGAAGCGGTGCAGGGTGACCGTACTGCCAGCAACTCGAGGCAATTGACATGCAGGCGGCGCTGGCTCTCTGTCCAGGAGCCCACTGCCGTGCGTCCATTACACATGGCACCCCAACCCGTAGTGGAAGCATCTGTTGACACAACAAAATGCCTGGAAGCTTGTTCTAAGGGCACACCTGCCCGTAGAAAACTGAGGTTCGACCACTGGGTGAGTGTCTGTCTGCAGGCCTGAGTCACTGGGACCTGGAGCGTGCCAGACTGCCATGCCCATCTCGGAACTCGATTGCGAAGCCAGTGCTGAAGCGGCCTCATATGAAGCAATACGAGCGGCGGCACCGCGGCTGCGGATGCCATATGCCCCAGGAGCCTCTGAAACATTTGAGTGGAACCGCACTCTTGCTCTCTTTCTGGCGGCGGCAAGTCAGCAATGACTGCGTGCGCTCCTTTTGTAAGCTGCACGCACATGGCGACTGAGTCGATCTCCAGACTTCATCTCGGCTTCTTAATACCACAGCACTGCCCTCAGGTCACCCTGGCCACCAGCCAAAGTACCAGTCTCGGAGATGGTAGATCGGGGTGTGGCAGAGGGGACTCTCTCTCTTTACAGAGATCATTGAGTCTCGACATCGCGATGGTCATGTTTGCGCAGAGGGAACACAGCACATCCACAAACACTGTCCGAACGTGCTGGGCCCAAACAGGTTGAGCAGTGAATGCGTCCCAAAGACAGCAACAGATATCGACCGCACCCGGAAATGCGCGGGCAAACCATCTTGAAAAAGTCGTGCCACACGCAAGCTCTTTTTGTGAGAGGAAGCTCAGCAGAGTGTTGAAGCGCACAGGGAAAACACACACAGCTGTTGCAGATCACTGCACAGATCAGCAGGCAGGCAATGTGAGATCGCTGGAACGTGCCGTTACACCAACACCCTGGAGAACCGCTCGTCTCGAAGACTGAAGAGAGGACTTCAGAATTCAGGCTTGCCGGAGTGAAGAGATGCTCTTGGCTCCAAAGCAGAAACATAATGTGATACATGCCAGCTACTTCCTTATAAACCCATGTGGGTAGGCGGAGTTACGCATGCAAATCTCGCATGCCCATGGCATTGGCACTGCCATTGGGCGTTTTCTAAGATCTCGAAGATGATTGGCTTCTAGGCGAAACCCCCATCCGTCAGTCACTGACGTTACGTCAGAGTGACTGAACGAAAGGGAACCATGAATACTATGATACAATGGTGCTCATTTCATCGTCCTCACATGTGGGACGAATTCTAAACTTTAGTTTAGTCACACATGCAAGTAAATTCTTAATATTGATAAAAAGTATAAAGAATATAATTTTTTTATTATTAATAATTTTTCTCTTTCTTTCTCCAACAGGGTGTGACCAAGATATCCAGTGATGCTTTGTCATTGCAAAGTTTCTCATCCAAGCCAGTCAGTTCTTCTTAAAGGGATAGTTAACCCAAAAATGAAAATTCTGTCATTTACCCTCATGTTGTTCCAAAACTGTATGAGTTTTTTTGTTCTGCTGAACACAAAATAAGATATTTGGAAGAATGTTTGTAACCAAGCAGATGGAGCAACCAATCACTACCATAGTAGGGGGGGGAAATACTATGGTAGTAAATGGTTGCTCCATCTGCTTTGTTACAAACATTCTTCCAAATATATTATTTTGTGTTCAGCAGAACAAAAAAAATTATACAGGATTTGAACAACATGAGGGCGAGTAAATGATGATAGAATTTTCATTTTTGGTGAACTATCCCTTTACCAGCTGAAACACTGACAAGTAGCAAGAATGCTCCACTGTATCTACTTTAGCCCTATTTTGACTGGATTAGATTAACATGGGGACATGGGGGTTAAGTCATTTTACCTCAGGACGTCTGTAATATTAATGGCCAATTCACACGGGATAAAACATCTCAGTAAAACTAGCAGAAGTGGGAGGAGTAACTCGCTTTACACACCTCCTTGACGTCATGTGCGTATGACGTTACCGTTATAACGTGAGCAAACACACAACCTGAGCGCCAGTCTGAACTCCGTCTCCAATATATATATATATATATGTGTTTTAATAAACAGTTAGGTTCAGTCTAACGATTCTGATTAGATTGTGTTGGTAATAGACACTTTCCTAGAACTAAAATGTGTTGTGCCTCTAATAAGTGCTTTTTATCTTCTTTTTGCTTTAAATGATATGGGGAAAATACTGGACATTTTCCACAGATTTGTCGCACCACCTACAACGCAACCGAATGCTTCAAGCGCCTCCAAGGTCGTAAAATGCGCTTTTTAAAAAACGTTTAAACAGGAAATGACGGGATTTTACCATACATTTTTACAGCAGGTCTATTCGAACGGGATTAGTATTACCCCAGGTCATTTTTCCAGACCTTTTTACAGAAGGTAAAAGTCTCGGTAATCTTTACTGACATTAGCCCTATTCGGACGGGATTAGACTAACATGGGGATATGGGGGTAAAGTCATTTTACCTCAGAACGTCTGTGATATTAACGGCCAATTCGCACGGGATAAGACATCTCAGTAAAACTAGCAGAAGTGGGAGGAGTAACTCGCTTTACGCACCACCTTGATGTCATGTGCGTATGACGTTACCGTTATAACGTGAGCAAACACACAACCTGAGCTGAGCGCCAGTCTGAACTCCGTCTCCAATATATATGTGTGTTTTAATAAACAGTTAGGTCCAGTCTAACGATTCTGATTGGATTATGTTGGTAATAGACACTTTCCTAGAGCTAAAATGTGTTGTGCCTCTAATAAGGGCTTTTGATCTTCTTTTTGCTTTAAATGATATGCGGAAAATACCGGACATTTTCCACAGATTTGTCCCACCACCTACAACACAACTGAATGCTTCCAGCGCCTCCAAGTTCGCAAAATGCGCTTTTTTTAACATTTAAGCAGGAAATGAGTGAATTTTACCATACATTTTTACAGCAGGTCTATTCGAACGGGATTAGTATTACCCAAGGTCATTTTTCCAGACCTTTTTACAGAAGGTAAAAGTCTCTGTAATCTTTACTGACATTGTCCGTAATGATTACCGAGATGGCACATTCGGACGGGACTAAAATCACCGAGAACCTCTGGTGATAATTAATTTACCCCCACGTCCCCATGTTAAACTAATCCAGTCCGAATAGGGCTTTAGACTGTGTGTGTATTTTCAAAACTAAAGGTGCATTAAAGACATTATAGAAAAGTGACAAGGGCTTTGGTCATTTTTTTATTATTTATAAATTTGAAATAAATTCTTATGAAAATGTATTGTTTGTATTATAAATGCAGATGATACAATGTGCTTTTAATTGTTTTTATCCTTGCCTAGTTCCACCACTGCAATTTCTAGTAACAATTAAAACCATTTAAAATTGAAACCCCTAATTAAAATGTTTTAGTTAAATTAATTATAAAAACAGGTTGAGTAAACTTACATTTTAAAGTTGAAGTCAAGTTTGAGCCAACTAAAAATTATTAATTCAATTAACTTTAAAAATAATTGAGCAAACATACATTTTAATGTTAAAGTCAAGTTTGAGCCAATTAAAAAATATTAATTCAGGTAACAATTTCTAGAATGAAATTGAGTGAACGTAAAAAAATCTGTGGAACTAGTAACTAAATAATAATTAGTTGAAAGCACTAGAAATTTTTTACAGTGCTTTACTAATCCACATTGAGAAACGAGCCATCAAATTTTGGAAACATCTAAAAATGAGTGACCCCAACTCTTACCATTTTAAAGCCCTTAAAAACCATGAAGTGAACACTGAGAAGAGTCACCTAATTCAGCTGGTCCTGAGGCTGCAAACACAAACTAACACGACTAACAATAATCAGCCTCAGGACACTGACACCGACACCCTCATCCACACAATCTGGCCCAACCAAATGATTAAAGCACAAAAAGAAAACTACCTGACCTATTAGACTGAAACAACACAAAAACAAAGTAAGCTGGAATGTTGTTTGGCCCTAAACAGAAACTACACAACAGCAGAATACCTGAGCGCAGTGAAAGACAGTGAGCTCAGAAGAAGAATGACAAGGTGCAGACTGAGCAATCACACACTGGCCGTAGAGACGGGCAGATACAGACAGAACTGGCTGCCCAGAGAGAGCCGCATCTGCCCGGCTGTAGAAGTGGAGACAGAGACACACTTCCTCACCAGCTGCCCTAACTATGAACAAATCAGAAACACATTCTATCCTAAATTCGAAATACTTCGCCCTGACTTCATAAAATCAAACAATAAAACACAACCTCTACATGTATTAGGTGAAAAAAGAGATTGTATCCTACAAGCAGCAAGATTCATTAATGCCTGTCACAAAAAGAGGGAGGAGTCGACCAATCAGTGATGCGCTCACACACACACACACACACACACACACACACACACACACACACACACACACACACACACACACACACACACACACACACACACACACACATGTTGGTCTATGTGGTTTACAGGGACTCTCCATGGGCGTACTGGTTTTTATACCGTACAAACCGTATTGTCTATCCCCTTACACTGCCCCTTCCGCTAAACCTACCCATCACAGGAAACATTTTGCATTTTTACTTTTTCAAAAAAACATCATTTAGTATGTTTTTAAGGCCATTTGAATTATGAGGACATTTGATATGTCTTCATAAACCATATTTATAGTGTAATACCAGTGTAATACCCATGTAGTTATACAAATTTGTGTCCTCATAAACCACATAAACAGGCTCACACACACACACACACACACACACACACACACAGAGAATTCAAAATTGTTCCTCGAAATGTTTACAGATTGTTCAACTTATTACTATTATTATTATTATTTATTTTATTTTATATAATTCCTTTATTTTATGTATGTATGTATGTATGTATATGTACATGTATGTTAATGCTTTGGCAATACATTGAAACAATCATCATGCAAATAAAGAGAGAGAGAGAGAGAGAGAGAGAGAGAGAGAGAGAGAGAGAGAGAGAGAGAGAGAGAGAGAGAGAGAGAGAGAGAGAGAATACAGTGTAGTGTGTTTCTCTGGAGGATTTTACTCTACACAGGCCTATTTGTATGTATTGTATGTAAAGAGTGGTTCACATGTGCATATACTTACATTTGGACAGATTTTCAAATTTAGGCTACAATATTGACAGCATCTAAAACATAAATTATTTACATAAACAGCTTCACAGAAATACAAATGTTTATAAATTATAAATATTTAATATAAAAATATTTTTTATATTTTCAGGTACTATAAAATTATCATAAATGTAATCAATTTTAATTCTGCGCTGTAATCCAAATCTTCAGAATCAACTTGATTGATTTTGTTTGGGGAACAGACTTAAATTCAAGCTTTTATTCAGCGATCTTCATCTCCATCCCTAGTAGCGACACTAATTGCCAAATTCGTTAGCGTTAGATCGTAACCTCTATATAATTTTGTCTCCTAGCAAACTGTGAAAGTTTCTGCATCTACCCAAACGTACAAAAAAGTTATGCTGTGCTGTCACGTATGCATACTTCACTCTTTTAATCAATTTGCTGATAGCAAGTGGGTGGAATGTCCTGATTTTGAGTGACTGCTGTGCCATGGGCAAGTGTTTACTCATCTATTTTCCTTTCCTTTTCACATTATTAGTTTTTGTGGCGCTTTGGAGCTGTTTCTGGGTGAGGTGTTGCAGGTTCAGGCTGTGTGATACCTGTGTTTAGTGAAGCATGACAGCACCGGTTGAACAGGGCTTGAATTCACTCACACAACACCATGCAGTGAAAGTTGTGGCTGTGGAAGAGTGTCGATTGGCAGTGGGAGAAGTTGTGAGGCATGAATGTATTCTTTCAGCCTCGAGAATGAATGAGGCTATTGTTATCTTTTTAACCCTTAAACAGACAACATGCACCACAGGATAAATACTTTTTAATCTCTTGTCATGTTTTATTAAAAAACAAATTCATCCAATTCTGTTATTATTATCATAGGGCTTTGTTCTGGGAGAGCCACTAGAAATCTCATTGAGGGAAGATCCTTGTAGGCCCTCCTGGCCTCTGGGCCTCCTGCACAGTCCCCCTTCTCAATCAATGTATTTTGAGTTAAAAATGTGTGCAGATGTTAATATTCTTGTCAATATTTACATGTAAAACATTGATTTTATTATTCAGTTCTACAAAATTAACTAGATATTTTGTCCAACCCTGCTCTTGGACAGCTATCATCATGCAGAGTTTCACTCCTAGCCTCATCAAGCACACCTGGAAAATCTAACCAAAGTTCAGGATCACTTAAGTTATATTTTGTTTCATAAACTAAATTATATTACTGAGTAGATATGGAGCTAAACCCTGCAAGACACTGGACATCTTAAGGCTAGAGTTGTCCACTCCTGAGGTTGAAGACGAGACAAGTTCAGTAGAGATGCACTGATTGATCGGCCAGGAGTTGAAATTTGGCCGATTTTCTGCATGATCGGCCGATCAGTCACGTGTCGCCGATTTTGAGCCGATCCCCTGTGAGCTTCGAGATATAGAAAACTGGGCATTGAACATTGGTGTGCGTGCTTCGCATATCACACCCCGCCCGCTGCGCGGGTACAAAGTGGAAGAGATCTCCACGCACTGTTGTCATTCACTTCGGAGCCAAACGACTGCCTTCCTACTGCGAGAGAGAGAGAAAGCATGTGCCGGGGGAAATCGATCTTGTGTTGGCCAGACGGCACAGGACAGCGCGACCGCGATGTCCGCTTAGGTCGAGACTCACCTACCTCCGGGAGGGTGGAATCCCCTACCCATAGCTCGATTTAGGTCTATTCCTGCCCAGCAGAATAGGCCTACTTTGACGGATGGCCGGGGTGACCTGAGGATTACGGTTAGGGCAAACCCATCAAATGATCCTCTGCGGGACCCTAATCCCTCACAAGCGCCACAACCGGTGGTGCTTCCGGAGGATTCCATCGGCACCTCTCATGGGCGTCAGATGGTGTCCTTTGGGGCACCCTAGGACGAGCAGATGTCGATCTCTGCATTGGAGGGGGAGTTTCAGTCCTCAAGGGATGAAGATTCTGCTGTACTGCCTCCCTCTGGGAGAGTGGCAACGGTCGAGTCGAACCCGGAGTTGATGGCTATGCTTTCCCGGGCCTAGCCGCCCGCCTGCCACCGCCCCCGCTCCCGCCCCAGCCCAGCAGCAGCCTCCACCCGGGCATAGGCGTGTTTTCATTCACACGCAGACCCCGCCGTGGGCCGTCACCGCGCCGTCCGGGTCAGGTCCCTGCATGCCGCTGCACTGCCCCGCTGCAGTCTGTGGTACGTCTGTAGTACCGTTGGTCCCGCTGGTTCAGTCGCTGGGGGCCTGGCTAGCACTCCCCAGCCCATCCCCCTGGCTCATCCGTACCATCAGACTCGGCAGACTCGGGGTCATCAGCACCATGCCCTGAAAGCCTGAGAAGTTCAGAAAAAGCACCACCTAGTGGATATTTTTTTTTCCCAAATGCTTATAACTTTGGGTGTGGTTGACATATTTTGATGGTAATGACTTTTTTTATCTCCTGAATCCTTGCCGAGTCCAATGATACCAGAATTGCCAGGTTTTGGCATATGGTTTGTGCAGCGTTGTAATTTAGTGCTTAAAAAACATTAGCTGATATCTTCAAAACCGCTAGTCCGATCGAGACGAAACCAGCATCAGAAGTTCGAAAACATAGGTCGATAGCTATATGCTAATCCCCAAATGTCAAAATATTGATAGTAAGGGGTAGTAAAATCCAATCAAAGTCAGGTGTCAGTCATTTTTACGTGTTTTTTTATTTTTATACAACTGTTTATAATTCCAAGACAAAATTAGATATTTTCACCAAACTCGATGCACGTATGTATGGGCTGACTCTGAGGTCATATAAAAAAATATGTGATTGTGCCTCTTGGTGGTGCTATAATAGAAAAAAAACATGAAATTCCCATTGACTTCAATGCAGTATTAGGGAATAAAATGCTAATGCTATACCTTACGAATGCATTAGTGTATCATTACAAAACTCGGTATGTGTCTACTGCTCCATGCCCTGAAGGTACTCAACAAGTTTTCAGGCAGCGCCACCTTGTGGTCAAAAGTTGTAATAAAGTGTACAAAAATGCTAATAACTTTTGATTAAATTAGCCTATTGTAATGAGACTGGTCACATTCATTGGCTCCTGCCGAGAACATAGATACCAATTTTGTCCATATTTGGCAAACCTCTCTGTCCTCTATCTTGTTATTGGTTAAAAACCTACTTTTTTAAACTCGTCCTAGACCGTTTGTCCAATTTTCACCAAAATTAAATCGTATCGTCTTCAGACCATGTGAACAAATAATTATGGATTTCGTGTTGATAAACAAAACAGTTGTCATATACCACTGCAACGCAGTTGAGCTATGATGCAAAAATTACTCTTGAGGCTATATCTTTGCAATGCTTTGACATATTGACACCAAACTTTGCATGTGTCATTTCCACCTCAGTTGGACTACACCACATCAGTTTCGTAACAGTGCCACCTATTGGTTGAAAATGATAAACCATTAAATCATTATTAATGACTGTATTTAAAATTGTACTGCTTTTTGCCTAAAATCAACTTAATAGGTCTTCAATGGCACATTGTTGTAGTTGGTCTTATACTCCTAGCTAGCTATGCTGGCATTTCTTATGGTCTTCATTTCGCTTGGCCCCGACAATTGCTGCTTGCAGCTATATTTTAAATTACTTTTATATAAAAAAGATATGTGCAGGAAAACCTTTACCTACTTGTAGGTGGTTCTTGTTGTAAACAAAAAACGCTGATATAAACTTTCTCAATAAGTAAAAGAATCCAAACAAAGTTGAGAATTTGAATTTGTCAAGTATTTTTCTTGAAAGGTCAGAAGCCTTTCTGCTAGATTATCTTTTTAAACTAAAGCTTATAGAAAATACAGTAAATCTTTTATACAGTCTTGTTCAAAATAATAGCAGTACAATGTGACTAACCAGAATAATCAAGGTTTTTAGTATATTTTTTATTGCTACGTGGCAAACAAGTTACCAGTAGGTTCAGTAGATTGTCAGAAAACAAACAAGACCCAGCATTCATGATATGCACGCTCTTAAGGCTGTGCAATTGGGCAATTAGTTCAAAGGGGTGTGTTCAAAAAAATAGCAGTGTCTACCTTTGACTGTACAAACTCAAAACTATTTTGTACAAACATTTTTTTTTCTGGGATTTAGCAATCCTGTGAATCACTAAACTAATATTTAGTTGTATGACCACAGTTTTTTAAAACTGCTTTACATCTGTGTGGCATGGAGTCAACCAACTTGTGGCACCTCTCAGCTGTTATTCCACTCCATGATTCTTTAACAACATTCCACAATTCATTCCCATTTCTTGGTTTTGCTTCAGAAACAGCATTTTTGATATCACCCCACAAGTTTTTAATTGGATTAATGTCTGGAGATTGGGCTGGCCACTCCATAACATTAATTTTGTTGGTTTGGAACCAAGACTTTGCCCGTTTACTAGTGTGTTTTGGGTCATTGTCTTGTTGAAACAACCGTTTCAAGGGCATGTCCTCTTCAGCATAGGGCAACATGACCTCTTCAAGTATTTTAACATATGCAAACTGATCCATGATCCCTGGTATGCAATAAATAGGCCCAACACCATAGTAGGAGAAACATGCCCATATCATGATGCTTGCACCTCCATGCTTCACTGTCTTCACTGTGTACTGTGGCTTGATTTCAGAGTTTGGGGGTCGTCTCACAAACTGCCTGTGGCCCTTGGACCCAAAAAGAACAATTTTACTCTCATCAGTCCACAAAATGTTCCTCCATTTCTCTTTAGGCCAGTTGATGTGTTCTTTGGCAAATTGTAACCTCTTCTGCACATGCCTTTTTTTTAACAGAGGGACTTTGCGGGGGATTCTTGAAAATAGATTAGCTTCACACAGACGTCTTCTAACTGTCACAGTACTTACAGGTAACTCCAGACTGTCTTTGATCATCCTGGAGGTGATCATTGCCTGAGCCTTTGCCATTCTGGTTATTCTTCTATCCATTTTGATGGTTGTCTTCCATTTTCTTCCATGTCTCTCTGGTTTTGCTCTCCATTTTAAGGCATTGGAGATCATTTTAGCTGAACAGCCTATCATTTTTTGCACCTCTTTATAGGTTTTCCCCTCTCTAATCAACTTTTTAATCAAAGTACTCTGTTCTTCTGAACAATGTCTTGAACGACCCATTTTCCTCAGCTTTCAAATGCATGCTCAACAAGTGTTGGATACATCCTTAAATAGGGGCCACCTGATTCACACCTGTTTCTTCACAAAATTGATGACCTCAGTGATTGAATGCCACACTGCTATTTTTTTGAACACACCCCTTTCAATTAATTCAACTAATTGCCCAATTGCACAGCCTTAAGAGCGTGCATATCATGAATGCTGGGTCTCATTTGTTTTCTGAGAATCTACTGAACCTACTGGTAACTTGTTTGCCACGTAGCAATAAAAAAATATACGAAAAACCTTGATTATTCTGGTTAGTCACATTGTACTGCTATTATTTTGAACAAGACTGTATACAGTAGCCCTACACACATTAAGCCGTACAATAGCTTTCTTTTTACATAAAATTGCCCAGCAAGCAATTTTGTGTTTAGAACATCGAATAGCCGTCCAAACGCTGCCCTGACATCTGTGTTAAAACAAGGCAAATTTTGGGCTGTGTAATGGACGTCTAACCAAACCCCAAGTATAGACTAGTCATAAATTTCAAAGAAATGAAACTAAACACCTTGACTGTTAACTTTGCTTGCATGGAACATGCTTACATAGGATATCATACATCTCGCAAGTTATTTTGGCAAAAACAACATATAACCAAATTCAAGTTTAGAAGTGGGTTACTCATAGCCGGACTATACAGTTAACCAATACTGTGAAATGACTACTATTGTTTGCTGGGTGCCTATCAGTTTATGTGAGGCTTTCAAGTTATAAACAATCAAAGCAATAAACTGATCTAGTTTGAAGTCAGTGTCAGTAGCTGTGTGTGACTGCCATTTTATCAGCCTGTAAAAACATATGCCCAGAGTGACAGAAAAATATGAACTGACATTACAATCAAATACAACCTGAGATACAGGAGAAAAGTCAACATCCAGATTATTATCAAATTGTGTAGAGGTCAAACTTGCTACCACACTATAATTTTTTCAACAACAAAAAAAAAAAAAAAAAAAAAAAAATTGGTTGAAATGTGAAACATGCTCTGAGGTGTATCAACCTGATATCAGAATTATCTAGATTTGCATAGAGAGTTGGATGAATAGAAACACATCACCCTGAATATTTGACAATAAAAACAATCACTTGTAAAAAAATAAAAATATTGAATAACGTTAGAAATATAAAAATTAAATCAAAAAAATAATCTTCCAAGAGTATTTTCCTTAGTGCATGCAAATCACCTACCTTTCCATAGTGGTGGCAGATCTTCTTATTAAGTCTTTGTAAAATTACTAGGAATTGATCACGGACCCACAAACTTTGCTTATCAACACAAGGCGAAAAGAGGCACAATAGATCATTTTCCCTCAAAACCATTCACTACCAAGTACAGGCAGTGACACTCAGGAGCAACACCACACGCAAATAGATCCATTGTTCTCCTTTCTGTTTGTGTATCTTTTTCTTTTTTTTCTTCCAAAGTCCAAAAATCAAGACTAATTTTAACACCGATTATTGATAGCAGATTGTTTGGTTATGTTTACTCTGGGCTTTTTTAAAATGAGAAATATATCATAGTTATATCATATAATTTTAGGAAATATCAATAATCTGGGAAAAAGTAATTACAAAGCAACATAAAGAACCTGAAAATCAGTAAAGACAAATTTAATATCATATGATGTAGCAAGTAGAAACATGAATGAATGACATTTGGAGAAAAAAAAAAAAATGTTTAACTTTTAAGGTAAAAAAAAAGATTTTCTTCACAGAAAGCTTTCATTTGTCTTCAGAAGAGTTGGAATAAGTCAAATTAACTCGTTTTATGAGACCTTTTTTTTCCTTTTAGCATTTTTGTGTAGTCACTATTAATTGTTTGAAATTGGAAATTCTGCACATTCTGCTTTTGTGTTTCATAAAAGAACAGTGTACAGGTTTGTAAAGAGATAAAGGCAATTAAATAAAGAGATAATTTCCATCTTTATTATTATTTATTTAAAAATCTGAAGATACAGTCAGTGTTTTGTTCCTTCCTGGTCTGCTGTCCCCTTCCAGTCTAGAGGGTCAAAAAGGTTTTTTGTCGGAGACTGTGAACATGTTTCCTTTGGTTGTCGGGAAATTAAAAGACACTTAAGCAAGTTTCACTCCCTAGTGTCAAAAATTATTGAAGTTTCATCTAAATTATTGTCAGTAGAGTGCTGCAACACGGGTCTCTCTACTATCTTATATCATGCTGAGCAAGGAATGCTAGCTCTTTGGCTCCTTTCCGTCTGTTGAAAATGTCTCGGTTACAACTGTAACCTTAGTTCCCTATATCGAGGGAACTTCGCACTGCGTCGAAACGACGAATTGGGGATGCTCCCTAAGCATCAACGCATCTGAAGTATGAATGAAACTAGTCCAATCCTGATTGGTGCAACGTCATGACGTAGATGTGACGGCATCACCGGAAGCTATAAAGGGATGGCCGGCGCATAGTAGCGTCAGTTATAGCTCTTCAGCAGTAAGGGTCTGTGTATATTGTCTGTCTATTTATTGTTGTACATCTCTTATATATCATTTTATATATATTATTATGGCGACCAAGAGCGCTGAGTTCAGGCGGTGTGTGCCTCCGTGCCCCTCGTTTCATGTCGGGTGCGGACACACATTCGCTCTGTGTTCTGTGTTTGTGTGTGCAGCATGCCACAGCGGCTCTCGAGGGAGCCGCTTGTGAGCATTGCGAGAAGCTCACACTCAAAGTGCTTCGCTCGCGGCTGGCCGTTTTTAATGACGGCGGTCAGCCCTGTGAACCCCGTGGTTCTGGAACCGCAGTCGCCGAGGCGGCTCGGCGTCGCAGATCATGGGGTTCACAACTGGCTTTGTCAGCGGAGATTGAGACTGCCGAGGCACTTTCTCAATCATCTGCTGACAGTTCAGATGACGTCCTCCCCGTGTGGAAGCCCACGCTGCGGCTTCTTCCCCCGGGGTGGGCGGTCCGATGCTCGTGCTCTCTGGTTCTGAGGAGCCAGATGAGTTCGACATCGAGGCGGGGGATGAAGATATTGTGTCGCCACTTCATCCGCCCGTCAATGAGGAGTTAGTGGAGGTGTTGACCCGTGCTGTGGCCAAATTAAATATCGAGTGGCCACAAGAGAGGCAGGAGATCCAGCCACCAAGCAGGCTGGATGATCGCTTTCTCTCTCGCCGGGCTCCAACACCTCGCCGGGGCTTACCATTTTTCCCGGATCTCCACAACGAGTTGAGCAGGTCCTGGAACAAGCCATATTCCGCGCGTGTAGCCAATCCCCCGGTACTAGATTATTCTAACGTGCTGGGGGCGCGTGAGGCTGGTTATGGGACGATGCCGCGGGTGGAAGATGCTCTCGCGAGCTATCTTTCGCCCAAATCGGCATCGTCCCTTAAAGCCCCGGCACTGCCCACCAAGCCATGCCGTGATACATCTGCATTTGTGGGCAGGGCATATATGGCGGCTGGGCGGGCTGGTAGTTCCCTGCATACATTGTCAATCTTGCAGGCATACCAGGCCGACCTCCTCAAAGAATTAGACGAGGGAGAGGGACCCTCCCCGGAGCATATTTTAGAGCTCCGTAAAGCTGCTGACCTGTCTCTCCACATCACCAAGGAGACGGCCCGTGCCATCGGCCGCTCCATGGCATCAATGGTGACTGTGGAGAGACATTAATGGTTAAATCTATTGGGGATGAAGGAGAAGGATACAACCTTTCTCCTGGATGCCCCGATTTCGCCTTCTGGTCTGTTCGGTGACGCCGTTAACAACATCGTCGACAGATTTCAGGAGGCGAAAAAACAGTCGGCAGCTTTTCAGCAGTTTCTCCCTTGTCGTTCTAAGGGGAAGGCTGCCCAGAGCAGGCAGCCTCAGCCATCCACTAGCTCCTCGCACCGGCAGGTGCAGAAAGAGAGCGTCGCTTTTCGAGCCCCTCCTCCGGTAGCCTGGCAACAAAGGCGGCGCTCTCAACAGCAGCAGCAGCCTTCGAGGCCGAAGGGCGATCTGAGGAACGTCATTCTGGCTAAGAAGGCTGCAGCAAAGAGGTCCTAGCCTCGGCTGGACCTCTAAGAGCGGTCACCCCCCTACCCCCCTACCCCCCCACCCCCGCGTGGACGCAACCGAGGTTGTTTTGCGCGCGGCGCTCGTGGGAAAACGATGTGGTAATCCCGCCGTCACTGACGCTTTGGGCCACATCGTTTTCCAAGGGGCCAGTGCTGTCCCAGTCGCTTTAAAAAAGACCTGGGATGGAACAGCGCTTGTCCCAACACACCGAAGATCGTTACCAGCTGCTCCCTGCCGGGGCTCCGATTCAGGGGGCTGGGTACAAGATTCAAATAACACCCGAGGTCAGCCTCGAGAGGCTGATTCCCTTAGTAGATTATCTCGGCGCATGGAAATGCCTTCCGAATATATCAAAATGGGTCCTGCGTACTGTAGAGATGTAGGGTACAGACTGCAGTTTGATCACCCCCCTCCAAAATTCAATGGGGTGACATGAACTGCAGTGGTGCCACAGCGGGTTCGGGTAATGGAACAAGAAGTAAAATCCTTGCTGGCCATAGAAAAGGTTCCGATGTCGGAGAGGGATGCCGGGTTCTATAGCCAGTACTATATAGTTCCAAAAAAAGGATGGAGGGCTACGGACGATTTTAGATCTAAGGTATCTGAACCGGTCTCTAAGGAGATTCAGGTTAAAGATGATGACTATCTCTGCCATCGTGAGTCAGATCCAGCCCAAGGACTGGTTCGTCACGATAGATTTAAAAGACGCCTATTTCCATATATCCATCCTTCCATGCCACAGGAAGTTTCTGAGGTTCGCTTTCGGGGGCGAAGCATACCAATATCGTGTACTTCCGTTCGGTCTAGCTCTTTCCCCTCGCACGTTCACGAAGTGCATGGATGCAGCTCTGGCTCCAATGAGACTTCAGGGCATCCGCGTACTGAATTATATCGACGACTGGCTAATCCTGGCACAGTCGTACGAGATGGCAGTTCAACATCGAGATGTAGTTCTGTCACACATCCAGTGCTTGGGACTGAGACTCAATACGAAGAAGAGTGTGTTACAGCCGGCCCAGAAGATGAGTTTTCTGGGGGTGGTATGGGACTCGATTTCGATGCGGGCACAACTATCTCCCGCACGAATCGAGACCACTCTAGCGATAGTCTCAAGAATAAAGCTAGGCCAGAATATCACTGTAAAGCACTTAATGTGATTCCCTTCGGCCTGTTACACATGAGGGCTTTACAGTGGTGGCTAAAGACCAGGGGGTTCTCCCCCAGGGGGAACCCTTTTCGTATGATCAGAATTACGCGCAAATGCCTTCGGGCTCTATTTATATGGAAGAAAATCTGGTCTCTGTCCCAGTGACCAGTGCTGGGAGCATCATGTTGCCGGAAGACCATTTCAACAGATGCATCCCTGACTGGTTGGGGCACGGTCATGGAAGGCCGCTTTGCGAGAGGTCCGTGGGAGGACCGTCATTCCTCCTGGCACATAAACTGTCTGGAGATGATGGCGGTCTACAAAGCTCTGAGGAGCTTTGTGGCAAGGGGGGCGTGGTTCAGCGAGGTCTGCAGCG
This sequence comes from Pseudorasbora parva, assembly GCF_024679245.1. Lineage (NCBI taxonomy): Eukaryota > Metazoa > Chordata > Actinopteri > Cypriniformes > Gobionidae > Pseudorasbora > Pseudorasbora parva. The sequence goes on along the minus strand of NC_090180.1, from coordinate 25,913,452 downwards.
GGAGAGAGAGCCGCGGGACGAGCGGTAAGTGAGTGGGTTGGACGCAGATTAATAACACCTGTCTCTTGTTCCAGTAATGAGCGCGGAGAGGGGATAAAACACCAGTGGAACCGGAGACCAAGGAGAGAGAGAGACGGACGGTTGATACGCGCACACAGAGACACTGAGTTGACCCGGAAGCCGGAAGTGCTGTGAACCGGAAGAGAATCTTGTTTATGAGTTTGAATGATTACACACGCTTGAGTGTGGAACTGAATAGAAATAAAGAGAGCACATCAACCGTCCAGCCGACCCCCGTGTCCTCTTCCTTCCTACATTCACGAAATGATGTTTCTTAAAAAACTAAGTTCGGGAGAAGCACGTTCAAATGATCTACCTAATCATGATGTCATTCCAACCAGCTGTCAACAATCAGTAATCAACATGTCTACCAATCAGCTCAAGTGGAGGATCACATAAATACCCAGTCAACTCACCAATGTTCCTTGACAAAGTTTGCAGCATTCTGGCAGGTCACTTTTTTTTACCCACGCTGTCAACATGGCTCCACACGCTGCTCAAAGCTATGCTACAATGCTAAAAACTTTCCTTACAAATTCCTAAGCTACCTAAAGCCCCTTTTGGCCGCTTTTCATCAGCATTATTTCAAACCAATGGCTCCTCAACATCACGGTAAAAGAATTCCTGTTTTTTCCAAAGTGTAATGTGGTCTTTTCCACAATTCAATCAATGAGGAGTCAATTGTTTGAGCAGCGCTCAGATACTGTAAAGAGTGCACACTGCACAGACTTGCAGCAGGACAGCTACAACAGCTCCTGTCCCAAGAAATAGAAATGTATCTTAAATAAGATAGTTCCGGCACGCATCAAGCTTTGTTGTGATCTTACTGCCTCTGTGTACAACAGACAGAAACTTGTCACACACAAAGTGCATTTGCCGTGGTGATGAACAATAAATTTACTCGCTCGCAAAGCGAATGAATGTATCGTGAGGCTAAGTAACTTAAATGTTGACAATACAGCATAATGATTATTTAAGCCATCTTATATTTTGGAGACAGAAACATACATCACATCTTCCTAATTGTGATTAAACTTTTGAATGTGGCGCCGTGTTGCGTTCAGAATATTACAGTTTCAGAGCATTTACAATCAATGTATGGCGCCAAGTTCTTATGAACCAGGACTGTTTTCTTTATTGTGATTATATTGTAATGTTGTATGCTAAATTTAATAAGAGTTGGACCCAAATGGGTCTCTTTCAAAATAAGAGTCCCATTTTGGTTTTACAAACATGCTTTTCCATTTTGTTCCATCTAACTTTTTCTCCATCACAGCAGCAGTGATGTTTCTTCTTCTCCCACAGGAGCTCAGTTTCTCTGGCTAATTTCTCCTCTGCCATAACAGTGCTATTCTCTCTGCTCCCACAGGGGCTCAGTTTTCTGGCTAATCTTTTTCTCCTCTGCACCACAGCAGCGCTGTTATCTCTGCTCCCGCAGGAGCTCAGTTTCTCCGGCTATTTTTCTCCTCTGCCACAGCAGTGCTGTTCTTTCTGCTCCCACAGGAGCCCAGTTTCTCTGGCTAGTTTCTCCAGTGTCCATAACAGTGTGTTTCCTTCTGCTCCCACAGGAGCTCAGTTTCTCTGGCTAATCTCTTCTCCACTGCTGTAGCAGTGCTGTTCCCTCTGCTCCCGCAGGAGCTCAGTTTCTCTGGCAAATTTCTCCACCGTCAAAGCAGTTGGTGTTCCCTCTGCTCCCACAGGAGCTCAGTTTTTCTGGCTAACCGTTTCTCCACTGCTGCAGCAGTGCTGTTCCCTCTGCTCCCACAGGAGCTCAATTTTCTGGCTAACCGTTTCTCCACTGCTGCAGCAGTGCTGTTCCCTCTGCTCCCACAGGAGCTCAGTTTTTCTGGCTAATCGTTTCTCCACGGCTGCAGCAGTGCTGTTCCCTCTGCTCCCACAGGTGCTCGGTTTCTCTGGCTAACCGTTTCTCCACTGCCAAAGCAGTGTTGCTCTTTATGCTTCCTCAGGAGCTGAAGAAAATCAGCATTTGGTCCTATCCATTGCAATGTCTGAGAATGAACTTTATCCATCTGACAAAGATCCTCTACAGCATCCCACAGCTGCAAGGAGCACCCCAACCCAACAAGACACCGTGACTGAATCTACAGCAACACAGTGTTGCCGTCAGCCCAGCCGAGCCATATCCCGTACACCGAGACGCAGAGGCTTGCCATCGCCTCCACCTTCAAGACATCCACCATCTCCAGCTTCCTCCTACTCCTCAGTACAACCTACGATTCCAGCAATAGGGAAATGGACCGTACTAGGGTTAAGACAAGTGCTAATCAGTGCCGATGTTAATTTTTCCAGAAGAATTAATAAAGCCAAATTATACAACCTGTACGTGTCACTTCAAGCAGCTTCTCCATCTCCAAAATCCACTCCACCTTCCAAAACTACAAACAGGTCAAGGAAACATAAGGATCCGAACTCACGCTCTCAAAAGACCCCTTCTCCCACAGAACTGGTTCTTCCTCGAGCACCAGGCCACTGCAGCAGGCCCTCAGCTAGCCCGGGCCGCGCCCCAGTTCCAGCCACCGCTGCCATCGCTGCCGCCACCCAGCCCAACTCATCTCTCTGCTCCGCCGAGCCAGAGACCGTGGGTGTTTCCAGCATTGCACCTCAGGTCACAATACCAGTTTCCTCTGCCCCAGGCAATCCTTTAAGCGTAAGTACGCTTCCGCCAGCAGCTCAAGCTTTGTATCACAGCCTTTTCCTGTCACTTTTTCTAACCCCTTCCCTTGGCCTGCAGCCCCACCATCAAACTCTAGCGCGAGGCTGCCTCCGCTAGCGGTGCAGGCCCAGCTGCTTTTTGTCCTCCTTAGCTTTCCTCTTTCCCCTTTTTTTCCCCATTCCTCCTTTGTCGGGGACCGACCGAAACGAGAGGTTGCCTCCGCAAGCGGTCTCAGCCCCTGGTTTCTATCCACCTAACACTTTTTCCCAAACTAGTGCTCCATTCACTCTGTTTTCTGCAACACAGATGCCCTTCCCGCCGAATGCTACAGCCTTGGAACTGCCCCCTGTCGCCAGCAACATTAGAGCACAGATCCTCACGGAAATTCAGGCTGTTGGCGCCAGAGGCGGACCCATTCCCATTCCCAACCCCAGTACCAAAGTATTGACAGCTAATATTCCCATAAACCACCCATTGAGACCCCTCATCGACGCTTCTCTCAATTCCATCCTTCAAGCTGTTTCCCCCAGAACGCTTCAATCCTACCTAACTGCATGGAAGTGTTTCAAGTCTTTTCACTCCATATACAAGCTGAATTTTCCAGATTATTCTTTGCTTACCATCACTTCATTCATATCTTATCTCCACAGCATCAAGAACCTCCAAGTCACCTCCATCAAGGGTCATCTAAGCTGAATTCAACAAACTTGTGTTTGGTCTGCCCTCTCCAGAAATAACCAATTCACAAACATCCATGCTCATCAAAGGCATCCAAAAAACTCAACCCACTCACCCAGACAACCAATAACTCTAGACATACTTACCAAATGTATCTCCACCCTCCGCCAAGGCTACCACTCCACCAATACTGCCCGCACTCTGGATGCAATGTTCATATTGGCTTGCTCCGGTTTTCTCAGAAGCTCAGAAATTACCATCACGTCAACCTTCAACCCAAAGCTTCATCGTATAATTTCAGACCTAGCAGTGCTAGATGACGAAACAATCTCTTACTTCATCAAACAAAGCAAGACGGATCAAATGAAAAAAAAAAAGGGCAATCCATTTACATTTTCAACCTTCCATCACCAATCCAGCCGTATCAATCCATTTTAGCCAACCTACATTTCAGAAGTTTGCAGACTAAACTTTTATCTGAACCACTCTTCATAGACGATGCTAACCGCCCTGTCACACGTTTCTGGTTCCAAAAACATCTCAAGTCTATACTGATTCTATCCGGCATCTCGGCAGACAACTTTTCTAGCCATTCATTCCGCATAGGTGCAGCAACCACAACTGCTCAAAAAGGTCTCTCCCAGCACCAGATCCAAAAACTTGGTCGCTGGTCGTCAGAGGCTTTCAAGAGCTACAGCCGCTCCAATCGCTCCCACATCAAAGAAGCCCAACAGACCCTCATCAGCTAAAATTGTTTCAGCTTCAGCTTGTTTCCATACACTCAATCCTACAGGATCACCACATCCGCTCCAATTCAACATCACCAAATTCACTAAATGAATCAATAATATTCACTGCCGTAGCAGCATCTCTCCAGTCACTCCCGCAGGAACCCACCTCAAATTTTTCACTGCAGCAGTGTTATCTCCTCCGCTTTAACAGAAGCTCGGGATTCTCCATCCAGCTGGCTCTCACTGCCGCAGCAGTTATCTCCTTCGCTGCAATAGAAGCTCAGTATTCCCCATCCAGCTGGATCTCACTGCCGCAGCAGTTATCTCCTTCGCTCCAATAGAAGCTCAGCATTCCCCATCCAGCTGGCTCTCACTGCCGCAGCAGTATCTCCTCCGTTCTAGCAGAAGCTAAGCTTTTCCATCCAGCTTGTTTTCACTGCCGCAGCAGTGTTATCTCCTCCACTCCAATAGAAGCTCAGAATTCCCCATCCAGCTGGCTCTCACTGCCGCAGCAGTATCTCCTCCGTTCTAACAGAAGCTAAGCTTTTCCATCCAGCTAGTTCTCACTGCCACAGCAGTGTTATCTCATTCGCTCCAGCAGAAGCCCAGTTTCTCCAACCGACTTTACTGCAAAACAGTGTCATCTCCTCCGCTCAAACAGAAGCCAGTTCCTCCACCCAAAGGCCTCCACTGCCACAGCAGTGATACCGCCTCAGCTCCCGCAAGAGTTCTGTTTTTCCATTCAACTTGCTTGTACTGCCGCAGCAGTGATTTCTCCATATTTCCACAGGAGTGTCAGTTCTACGTCCAACCCGGCTCACTGGTTTCGAAAAACAAGTTAAAATGGCTCGTCTCTACGGCTGCAGCAGTATTGACAACTCCGCTCTCGCAAAGCCCGATACTCCATTGAAACTCGTTTCAATACCACAGCAATGTCGTCATCTCCATTCCCACAGGAGCCCAATCGTCCGTGCAAATTGTTCGTTTGGATAGTTGGAAAGCAAGATGAAACGTCTCGTATCCTCTGCCGCAGCAGTTATAGTCAATTTCGCTCCCGCAGGAGCTCTGATACGTCTTTTCAAAACCTGTTTCACTGTCTTAGCAGTCTCACCTTCTCCACCCCACAGGAGCCCAATTCTCTGTACAACTGGGTCTTCGGATAGTTTGGAAAGCAGATTTAAAAGGGCTCCTCTCCACTGCCACAGCAGTATCACCAACCTCACTCCCGCAGGAGTTCTGTTCCTCCATCCAAACTTGTCCCACCCCCACAGCAGTGTCATCTTCTCAACTCCTACAGGAGCCTAATTCTTTGTACAGCCAGCTCATTGGATACGTTTAAAAGTATGCTGAAACAGCTCGTCTCCACTGCCACAGCACTGCTATCTCCTCTCGCCTACATGCAACCACCCCAGCTGACTAACAACGAGGTTCACCTTTCTGATATCACGACCATACAAACCTCAGACAATAATGAACAAGATCTCCCGATCCAGTGACTATCCCCCCCCCCTTCGATTGGCACAGCACCAGTTCATGCTCTGCAACTTTTGGGGGGCATCAACATCATTTACTGGCTGCTGTCCTATGCTAGTAGCAATTTTTTGGGGGAGTACTCTGGGTTCGGGCCAAATACCGAGCTCGGAGCCCTCTCCTCGGACAGCACGCCAAATACGCATACCATTTATTCTATCTGAATTATTTGTAAGTGTGAACTCGTGAACTTACTACACTGGTGCCGAAACCCGGGAAGGAAGTAGGACCGCGCCGCCGCCATGCAGACACCCTCCGCCACGCCATTTGCAGACATCATCACCTCCCTCGCGGGCCTCCACCAAGACCAATATCAGGCGATGCTGGACCTTCGGGCAGATCAGGAGCGCCGCTTTGCGGCGATCGTCCAAGGCCGGCAAGAGGACCGCGAGAGGTTCCGGTTTCGCACCGAGGCTGCCGGGCTGGCCAGCGCACCGGTGCACGTGCCCCTCCACAAGATGGGGCCCCAAGACGACCCGGAGGCCTTTATTGACTTGTTCAAAAGGCCGCGAAGGCCTGCAGGTGGCCCCGGACACAGTGGCCGGTGTGCCTAATACCACTACTGTCAGGAGAAGCCCAGGCGGCCGCACAACAGCTACCGGTGGCGAACCTCCTCAAGTACGACGACCTGAAGAGGGCCATCATTCAGCGGGTCGGCCGGACCCCGGAGCAACACCGACAGAGGTTCCGCTCCCTGGAGTGGGGAGAGGCCGGCCATCGGCTTCGCGATGGCCCAACAGCTCCGGGACTCATGCCGCAGATGGCTCCTGGCCGGCAGAAGCGACGTGGACCACATTGTCGATCTGGTGGTGCTGGAGCAGTTCATCGCTCGGCTCCCAAAGAAGACCGCCGAGTGGGTCCAGTGCCACCGGCCCACATCGCTGGAGACGGCCATTAACCTGGCGGAGGACCACCTGGTGGTGTGCCCGGGGGTCGGCGAGCCCATTCTAACCTCTCAGTCTCTCTCTCCCCCCTCTGTCTCTCCCTCTCGCCCTGTCCCTCTCCCTAGGTCCCACCCTCCGGGCCCTCCTCGCATTCCCCCCAGAGGCCGGGGTGGGATGGGCCCTGGACCGTACGGGAGTTCGCGGGCTCCGCCCAGGGGGGCGGGGCTGCTGGGGGCAAGTGGTGACAATGGCTCTGGTTCCACCCCCTCTCCGCGCTCATTCTCCAACCCACTCCCCGCCGCAGGGGCGGCGGGTAGGCCTGGGCTGGCCTGCTGGCGGGCGGCGCGAGTGCAGCTTGGGGAGACTGAGACGGTACCCTTGGGGACAGCTTCAGAGGAACCGAGCGGGATCGAGAGACTGATTCTCTCGGACCGCGATGACTTCCCTCTGGAGCAGTCACAGGATGAGACCCTTAAAAACGCCTTCCAGCAGGTCCGATCTATCGACGGCCAGTCTCTCCAACCTGCCTTGCCTGTCTCTTATCCTTATTTTGCCATAATAAAGGATCGGTTGTATCGAGTGACCCAAGACACTCAGACAAAGGTAGATACAACCCAGTTGTTAGTACCAAAGAGCCGCCGGGAAATGCTTTTCCAGGCGGCTCACTCGAATCCGATGGCGGGTCATCTGGGACAGGCGGCCACGCTGGATCGCCTCATGACCCGATTTTTTTGGCCAGGCATTCATGACAATCCGCACGCGGCCATCGTTTTGCGTTAGTCATCGTGGACTACGCAACACGATATCCGGAAGCAGTGGCTCTCCGCAACATCTCCGCGAAGAGTGTTGCGGACGCACTGTTTCGACTAATCTCCCGGGTGGGGATTCCGAAAGAAATCCTCACTGATCAAGGCACGGCGTTTATGTCACGCACGTTAAGCGAACTATACGGATTATTGGGCATTAAATCCATTCGAACAAGCGTTTATCACCCACAAACGGACGGCTTGGTCGAACGATTTAATCGCACCCTTAAAACCATGATCCGTAAGTTCGTACAGGAAGACGCCAAAAATTGGGATCGGTGGTTAGAACCCCTCTTATTTGCCATGCGGGAGGTCCCCCAAGCCTCCACGGGGTTTTCCCCCTTTGAGATTCTCTACTGGCGCCAGCCACGGGGGGTGCTGGATGTCCTGCGAGAAACTTGGGAGGAGGGACCTTCTTTGGCGAAGAATGAAATTCAATATGTGCTGGACTTGCGAACAAAACTCCACACACTGGGGCGGCTATCCAGGGAGAATTTGTTACAAGCCCAGGACCGCCAGAGCCGGTCATATAACAGGGGTACGAAACTACGCAAATTCACACCGGGAGAGAAAGTGCTCGTATTACTCCCTACGTCGAGCTCGAAATTAATGTCAAAGTGGCAGGGGTTTGAAGTCGCACGACAGGTCGGGGATCTCGATTATGAAGTGATACGATCCGATAGGAACGGGGCGCGTCAAATATACCACCTCAATCTACTTAAAAAATGGAATGAGGTAGAATCGGTGTTGTTGGCAACGGTGATCGGGGGGGAGGATGATCTCGGGCCAGAGGCGAGCATCAAAGCACAATCAGTCGCGCTGGCCCCTGGTGGAGATCACCTCTCACCGTCCAAACTCACTGATTTATCAAAATTACAGGCGGAGTTCGCCGACGTGTTCTCGCCCCTACCGGGACGTACCAACTTAATTCAGCACCATATCGAGACCGAGCCGGGCGTGGTAGTTCGCAGCCGGCCGTATCGATTGCCTGAACACAAGAAAAAGGTGGTTCATGAGGAATTAGGGGCAATGCTCGACATGGGAGTAATAGAGGAGTCCAACAGTGACTGGGCGAGCCACTGGGTCATGGACAGGTGCGTCCCCAAATTGATAAGACCGCCGCGATTGCAACCTGTCCGAGACCCAAGACCAAAAAGGAGGTAAGGCAGTTCTTGGGGCTGGCGGGATATTATAGGCGGTTTATACCAAATTATTCAGACCTCACCAGCCCTTTGACTGACCTTACTAGAAAGGGGCTACCAGATACGGTCTAGTGGACGGAGCCGTGCCAGCAGGCTTTCACCCAAGTTAAGGCTGCTCTATGTGGCGGGCCGCTTTTACACTCCCCTGACTTTTCTCTCCCTTTCTTGTTGCAGACTGACGCGTCGGACAGGGGGATGGTCGCAGTCCTGGCCCAGGAGGTGGAGGGGGGAGAGCGGCCGGTGCTGTACATTAGCCGTAAGCTCTCAAAGAGAGAGAGGCTAAGTACAGCACCATCGAAAAAGAGTGCCTTGCCATAAGGTGGGCCGTTCTCACCCTCCGCTACTACCTTCTGGGGCGGGAGTTCACTCTCTGTTCGGACCACGATCCTCTCCAATGGCTCCACCGCATGAAGGATACCAACGCGCGGATCACCCGTTGGTATCTAGCTCTTCAGCCTTTTAAGTTCCAGGTGGTCCACAGGCCGGGTGCTCAGATGGCTGTGGTCGACTTCCTCTACAGAAATGGGGGGGGGGGGGGGGCTGCAGGCCGGACGGCTCCCCGGCCTGAGTCGGGCGGTGGGGGTATGTGGCAAGGGGGGCGTGGTTCAGCGAGGTCTGCAGCGGGAGAGAGAGCTGCGGGACGAGCGGTAAGTGAGTGGGTTGGACGCAGATTAATAACACCTGTCTCTTGTTCCAGTAATGAGCGCGGAGAGGGGATAAAACTCCAGTGGAACCGGAGACCAAGGAGAGAGAGAGACGGACGGTTGATACGCGCACACAGAGACACTAAGTTGACCCGGAAGCCGGAAGTGCTGTGAACCGGAAGAGAATCTTGTTTATGAGTTTGAATGATTACACACGCTTGAGTGTGGAACTGAATAGAAATAAAGAGAGCACATCAACCGTCCAGCCGACCCCCGTGTCCTTTTCATTCCTACATTCACGAACTTACTACAAGCTTTTTCCCGGATCTCTGCGGACACCACGTTCTGGTCCGCTCGGACAATATGGCAGTCGTGGCCTATTTGAATCGCCAAGGGGGGTTGAGGTCGCGCCCTCTGTGCAGACTGGCGCATCTCATCCTCCTTTGGTCACAAGAGAAATTGTTATCCCTCAGGGCGATGTACATCCCGGGTATACAAAATCAGGGGGCAGACATACTGTCGAGGCAGGGGCTGAGGCCAGGGGAATGGTGGCTCCACCCAGAGGTGGTGGAGCAGATATGCGAAAGGTTCGGCCCAGTGGAAGTGGATCTCTTTGTGGCTCGAGAGACGTCCCACTGTCCGCTGTGGTTCTCCCTCACGCGTCCAGCCCCGTCTGTATGCATTTCCCCCTATCACTCTGCTCCCCGGGGTCCTGGAGAGAGTCCGGCAGCAAGGAGTCAGTCTTCTTTTGGTGGCTCCTCGTTGGCCGACTCGAGTATGGTTCTCAGACATCATAGCTCTGCTGGTGGGTCCCCCGTGGCAGGTCCCTCTGAGGAAGGACCTTCTGTCACAGGCGGGGGGCACAATATTCCACCCCCGGCCAGAAATATGGAACCTGTGGGTCTGGCCCTGAGGGGGCCAGGTACCAGGAGGCTGGACTACCAGCAGACGTTATAGAGACCTTACTCAGCTCTAGGGCTCCCTCAACTAGGAGATTGTACAGCCCCAAGTGGAATGTGTTCGTCACTTGGTGTAGAGAACGTGAGGTGGACCCAGACTGCCCGGTGGCTTCAGTGCTGGAGTTCCTCCAAGATCGTTTCTCTGCAGGGCTTACCCCGTCTACACTCAAGGTGTACGTGGCTGCCATTGGGGCTTTCCACACTCCTCTGGGTGATGGGCAGTTGGGTAGGCACCAATTGGTTGTACGATTCCTCCGCAGGGCTAGGAGGATGAGGCCTGTAGTTAGGACCATGGTTCCTTCCTGGGATCTGGCGGTGGTTCTCGAAGGGTTGGCTGAGGCTCCCTTCGAGCCACTCGAAACAGTTGAACCTAAATTTCTGACCCTTAAGGTGGCGTTCCTTCTGGCTATCACATCTCTGAGGAGAGTGGGGGATCTTCAGGCCTTGGCAGTTACGCCGACTTGCCTGGAGATGGCCCCCGGGGGAGTAAAAACTATCCTGCACCCTAGACCGGGCTATGTGCCCAAGGTGCCTTCTAACGTGGTCAGATCTCTAGTTCTACAGGCTTTCCATCCTCCGCTTCATGTGACGGCGGAAGAAGGGAGACTTTTTCTATTGTGCCCCGTCAGGGCTCTGAGAATATATCTTGAGAGGTCAGCACATTGGAGGAAATCGGAACAACTATTAGTGTGTTTTGGTCCGCCTAAGAAGGGTTTGCCTGCAGCGACTCCCACTATTAGTAACTGGATAGTGCAGGCGATTGCCTCGGCATATCAGGTGCGCGGTTTCTCTTCACCTATAGCCGTTAGGGCACATTCCACCAGGGGCATGGCTTCCTCGGTGGCTCTTCTTTCGGGCGTTCCAATGCAGGATATCTGTGAGGCGGCTGGTTGGGCCACTCAACACACTTTTATTCGATTTTACAGTCTTCACCTCCCTGCGACTCCCGGCGCCAGGGTGCTCCAGTCCTAATTGTGCCTGGGTTCCAGCTTCACATTAGGGCAGGCGTATCCTTGGTGTGGCATAGTGGGTACTCGTTCCCCAATTCGTCGTTTCGACGCAGTGCGAAGTTCCCTCAATATAGGGAACGTCTTGGGTTATGTATATAACCCTTGTTCCCTGAGAGGGAACGAGCACTGCGTCTCGTCGCCACACCGCGTATCGCCTGAGAGCGTTCTGCTTCATCGCGATAATTGACGCTACTATGCACCGGCCATCCCTTTATAACTTCCAGTGATGCCGTCACATCTACGTCATGACGTTGCACCAATCAGGATTGGACTAGTTTCATTCATACTTCAGATGCGTTGATGCTTAGGGAGCATCCCCAATTCGTCGTTTCGACGCAGTGCTCGCTCCCTGTCAGGGAACAAGGGTTATATACATAACCCGAGACGTTCCCTGAATAGGGAATGAGACACTGCATCACCGCAATGGCAACGCCTCTGCGTGATTGCGTCGTGAACCATGTATGTAATCAGTCTGTAACGAATTTGCTCTTAAGGGAAACATTAATAATTATTCATAACTCATTATGATTAATTATGAATATTTGAATAATTTAATAGATTAGCTTTATGTAGCTACATTAACATTGCAATCAATTAATCAGTTCGTTTGGGAACACTTAGTATTGATTATTACTTAATTCTAAGAAAAGGATATTTTTCATGGCTACAAAAAAAAAATTCTTCCTTTGTGTTTACATAAGCGCTTAGAGCGCATAACCAGATCGATCATTTAAGGGACAATTTGTTTGCAGGCAGGGAGTCAGAACCAAACATATATTGTGCACATAAACATACATAGCAAGAGTTGAAGTGAAAGTGGTTAGAAGAACTGGGTCAATACAGATGGATGAAGTCTAAAGAGTCTAAAACCTTGAGAGAAACCATCTGTGACTACAAGCCCCTTTGTCTGAACGAAGGGGTTTACAGTTTTACTCACTATACAGCAATTTGTTTTGCGTACGATACTTGCATATGGCTTGAGCCGTAGAAGACCGTCCAGGTGGAAATTGCAGGAGAAAGTTTGATGGTTTGGTCTGATGGGTTTTACCACGCATGATTCCTTCCGTTGTGAGTGAAGGAACGATGGTGAACTTACAGAGTCTCTGATGGTCGAAGAAGGTCCACATGAAGTGTTGGGGCCTGCTGGCCCAATAGTTGTGTGTGGGCCTCGGGTTTCTGGTCCCACACAGCACATGGCTCTGTGTATGGAGGCCCTCCCTGCTTGGAGGGCCTGCATTGGTGGCCTGGCTCAAGGGCCAGCCACGATGACGTGTTGTTTCAGTCAGAGAGAGAAGAGAGAGAGTTGGCATCCGAGCACCTCCCTTTTTAAGGTCTGGGAGTAGTCATGCCCTCCTGGGTTAGACTTAACCAATGAGATTGTTGGGATTTCCAAGGGGGAAATTCCTCTGGGGATTTTATGGCTCTTTGTTTCAAGCTTGAATCAATGGGTCTCTGCCCATTCATACTCTAATTAATGCAACAAACACACACTGCATTCTCTGAATAAGTGACATACATGGAAGTGTAAGTCGTGAAGTGAGCATTAATTTGATAGGAGACATGACATATATGAGGTTACCTGAGCTAGTAAGTTGTTAAGACAAAGAATAAAAAAGATGCAAAATACCATACAGAAGAAACATTTTACAAGACAGTTATGTGTTTACATACAATGTCCTGGGGTGCATGTTCATTTATAGATGGTTTGTAGGGCTGTAACGATATGCGATATGAAATCGAAATCGCAATACGCAGGTCCACGAACCTGTATCGCGATGTGAGAAGGCAGAATCGCGACACACCCCTTCCAACTCCCAGAATTATCCTTCCTGTCCAGGTCCAACTTTTAAGTCAGCAGTATGGCAACATTTCAGCTACCCGGTGGAGAACAAGGATGGCAATCGTGTAGTTGACAAGACCCACACAATTTGCCGTAAGTGTTTCAAGAAGCTTCCCCAACCGGCTGGCAACGTGGTGTGAGCGTGGTGTTTCTGTTGCGTGTCATCCGCGGGGCGGCTGCGTGGCGTTTTCTCTTTCTTTGCACACCAGAAGCGTGTCTGACGCGGCGCTTCTGTTGGTATTGATGTACAGGAGGCCCTATACTTCATGTTAAATATATATTGCCTATTGGTACCGCAAAGAAAACGTCGGCAGTAGCCTATTGACCATACAGATATATGGTATTGACGGCAAAATAGGCTACAGAATACTGTACAGAATAAAACTGTTTTGTCCCCCCCATATCGAGGTTTGTATCGTACCGTGGGTCAAAAATCATGATACGAACCGAATCGTGGGTTTGGTGTATCGTTACAGCCCTAATGGTTTGTCTATAATTTGAGGCAAAAGCGTGTGTTTTCCAAGCTTTGTGTCTCTAACTCTGGACTTTTCATGTGGCCAAATTCTTTTGGGCCGTAAAACGTCTTATCAGATGGTTTCCAGGGTAACGGAGAATCTTTCTCTGTTGTGTTGGGGGAAGGTCTGTTACAAAGCACAAAGCATTCAAAACATATTTGTTAAAGGGGGGGTGAAATGCTGTTTCATGCATACTGATCTTTTTACACTGTTAAAGACTTGGAATCCCATACTAAACATAGACAAAGTTTCAAAAGTTAAGGTGGACGTTTGATGGGAGTATTTCTTTGTCAAAAATACTACTTCCGGTTAGTCATAAGTTTCGGCAAGTTTTTTGAGATCATGCGTCCCCTTTGACGTTAATGGGGGCGGAATTTCCTTGTATGGGCCTTACGGACAATTCTACCGGAAGCGCGTGAGAGAGAGAGAGAGAGGGAGAGAGCGAAAGTAACAGGCTACCACCATCAAAGTGCTGGCTTGTAGGCTGCTGCACAGGTGATGTGCACATAACAATGTCACCAAAAAAGTGCGTTTTTGGTTGCCAGACCAAGACAGTCCTGCACAGATTCCCCAAAAACCCCGCGTTAAGGCAACAGTGGATGTAATTTGCTTTTCCGGATCAGCAACTGAGTTGCGCGAATGTTTATATCTGTTCGCTGCATTTCGGTGCCGACTGTTTCATAAACAAGGCCCAGCTCGACACAGGATTTTCCGATCGCCTAATGCTGAAGGATGGAGCAGTCCCAACGATAAAGGTCCCAACGTTAGAACCGCAGGCGGTGAGTTAGACTGCTTCAAATGTCTGTGTTTTTGCCTATGCTCATCAAGTAGCCCAAACATGATCACGTATAGTTAATTGATCAATGGAGCATGCGATGTGTAGTGCGTGTACATTTGTTTAGCTGGCCACTATATGTGTAACTTTATGTTTGTGTATTGTAAAAGCACTCCAAACAACAATACACAAAGAGGGGGGAAATATGTTGAACTAAATAAGCACGCTTCTTCATTCAAATGCGCTACTATTCCGTGTCTTTCTATGTAAACACTAACTTAGCCTGCCGTGCAAAACCAGTCCGCTTACTGTCTACACAAACCACGCGTAAACACACAAACACACGTGCACAACTGCACTTCCCACATGTACACCTTCAAAGACAAAAATACGATGATATAATTCAAGTATAAATATGTAAATAACACAAGTCGCTAAGCATATTATATAGTTAGTGTATAACTTGTACCACATCGTCGTTTTTGCTGCTGCTCCTGTTCAACTGCAGCCTCTGGGTCTGATTCCAGATCATAGATGTATGGCTGTATCTGATTAAAAGCCATAGTTTTTTTCCCGCTGTTAGGGATGACACAGCTTTACGACGCACTCGACTCAACACAATAGCAGCAGCGAGCACACGTCATTATTTAGCACCGCTCACACGACACGCCCCCACCCGCTCGGCTTTTTTCGGAAAGACTCGGAACAGCGCATCTTTCTTATATTTAAATTATAAAAAAAATAAAGACTTTTCGGAGATATGCAGGATGCAATGCTACTCTATAGGTACTCAAGATTGACATGACACTGACTACGTTTACATGGACAGCAGTAATCTAATTATTGACCTTATTCTAAATAAGACAATATTCTGATTAAGGTGTTTACATGAGTTGCTTTTAGAGTACTCCGTTCATGTTCCCGTTTTACATGTGCTAGAACATAGATCGATTATGGCACGTCATTACGTCCCCATGCCACGCTATGTTCTCCAACATCCAATCATAGCATGACTTTGGCAGGTGTGTTAATTTTATGGGCTCAGTAAACCCGCTAACTTCACCTGCGGGTGTCGCTGTTGGACAGTGTTACTTTACATTAAGAAGTATAACAAAACATGCGTTTTTATAATGTTTTATATCTACATTTACGTTGATTTATTTTTGTAATATGTATTGCCTCTTTTTTTTTTTTTTTTTTTGAAGAGACACTGCCCCTCTTTCCTCCTTATTGACAGCCTACATTTAGAATAATAGCTTTGATTAATTATGAAAAAGGTTTAAAAATCATGACTCTTTGGATTGTTTTTCCTGCCGTCGAGCCACAGGCGTTCACTGAATGACCCATCTGGTTTGCGATTACAGATACAAACTTATTGTATTTTACTTTTACAATGAGCATAATAATTACAACAAAAATAAAAATAGAGAGAGAGGACGCAGTGTTCACAATGAACAGTCAAGTAAAACACACACCGCCCATAGCAACGACGTTTATGGCAACGACTTTTCAGACTGACAGATCCGTAAAAGATAAACGCGACTTTTCCACTATTTGTTACTGTTTTGTACACGTTGTTATATTAAGTATAATTCCAATTATGTTTTATTGGCCACATTATTATCGATGATTGTTGAAAGGGGCACTTTTGATTAATTTTCAAAAAGGGCAGAGGCTCCAACCCACAAACCCTCCCCTCTGCACTTGTTCGTAACGGTATGTGTCCTGTCACAAAATGCGGTGAAATCTCCGACATGACATTAATAGTTAGATTAAGGTGTGTACATGTCTCTGATAATGCGACTAAAATAGGCATACTCCACATGTCTTAATCCGATTTATGTTTAGTTAGATTATGACTTTAATCAGATTAAGGTAATTAGAAATCGCTGTCTACATGGTAGCCTCTTAATCAGAGTATTGTCTTAATCAGATTAATATCGGAGTATTGTTGTCCATGTAAACGTAGTCACTGACTACGTTTACATGGACAGCAGTAATCTAATTATTGACCTTATTCTAAATAAGACAATATTCTGATTAAGGTGTTTACATGAGTTGCTTTTAGAGTACTCCGTTCATGTTCCCGTTTTACATGTGATAGAACATAGATCGATTATGGCACGTCATTACGTCCCCATGCCACGCTATGTTCTCCAACATCCAATCATAGCGCGACTTTGGCAGGTGTGTTAATTTTATGGGCTCAGTAAACCCGCTAACTTCACCTGCGGGTGTCGCTGTTGGACAGTGTTACTTTACATTAAGAAGTATAACAAAACATGCGCTTTTATAATGTTTTATATCTACATTTACGTTGATTTATTTTTGTAATATGTATTGCCTCTTTTTTTTTTTTTTTGAAGAGACACTGCCCCTCTTTCCTCCTTATTGACAGCCTACATTTAGAATAATAGCTTTGATTAATTATGAAAAAGGTTTAAAAATCATGACTCTTTGGATTGTTTTTCCTGCCGTCGAGCCACAGGCGTTCACTGAATGACCCATCTGGTTTGCGATTACAGATACAAACTTATTGTATTTTACTTTTACAATGAGCATAATAATTACAACAAAAATAAAAATAGAGAGAGAGGACGCAGCTAGTGTTCACAATGAACAGTCAAGTAAAACACACACCGCCCATAGCAACGACGTTTATGGCAACGACTTTTCAGACTGACAGATCCGTAAAAGATAAACGCGACTTTTCCACTATTTGTTACTGTTTTGTACACGTTGTTATATTAAGTATAATTCCAATTATGTTTTATTGGCCACAATATTATCGATTATTGTTGAAAGGGGCACTTTTGATTCATTTTCAAAAAGGGCAGAGGCTCCAACCCACAAAGTCTCCCCTCTGCACTTCCCTGGTGTGCGTAACGTTATGTGTCCTGTCACAAAATGCGGTGAAATCTCCGACATGACATTAATAGTTAGATTAAGGTGTGTACATGTCTCTGATAATGCGACTAAAATAGGCATACTCCACATGTCTTAATCCGATTTATGTTTAGTTAGATT
Organism: Pseudorasbora parva; assembly: GCF_024679245.1. NCBI lineage: Eukaryota > Metazoa > Chordata > Actinopteri > Cypriniformes > Gobionidae > Pseudorasbora > Pseudorasbora parva. The sequence goes on along the minus strand of NC_090180.1, from coordinate 25,896,117 downwards.
ATGACTTTAATCAGATTAAGGTAATTAGAAATCGCTGTCTACATGGTAGCCTCTTAATCAGAGTATTGTCTTAATCAGATTAATATCGGAGTATTGTTGTCCATGTAAACGTAGTCACTGACTGAAACTGAGTGTTTCACCCCCCCTTTAAATGTAACTGGCGATTGTGTGTTTGATTCGCCTGAGTCGCTACATAATTCCCCCCTTTCGATAGTTGTTGCCCCTCCTATGGACAACAACGAGCGATTTCAAAGGTTCAGGAAGATCAGACACACCACAGCAATGTTAGGCTCCAGTTGTTTGTGTCTCCTGAAGTGATGGTCGTTCCACGGCAGATAAGGCAGACAGTAGCCAAGTTCAGGTCTCTGTGCTTGTGCAGCAGGTGTCAAGGCAGCAGGTGCCCTGACGGTGCGTCACCTGTCATCCAGAAGTCTGTTTGTGTGGTGCAGGTGTCTAGTTTCAGGAAGTGGTTAGGGGTCTGTGTGACCTGAAGAGGGTTTTAGACTGACCTAGTGCTCGTAGCAGGAGGGCAGCAGGCTGTTGTTAGCCTCTCAGTCATGAGAAGTCCGAAGGACTGGAGTTCTGCTCTGCTCTGCTCTTGTGGCAGTGCTGACAGGAGCTTGCCTGAGCTGTGTCGGGCAAGGAGTTGGAGGCTTGTTCATGGAGCTATTTTGCTGGTGTCAGCAACTCCTGTAACTCTAAGATAGTCTATCCAGCTATCTTTGTTTAGCCTTCGCTTGACACGTGTGTAAAGGGTTTGGCTGAAGAGGTTGTCATCGGCCGTGGGATGGCCTGTGGTGTGCGCACCCATATGGAAAAGTCTCACTAAAAACGTGTGATTCTTATATGTTCCAACAGAAAACTATAAGGATCATATATGCTGCAAAAAACACATATACAAATTGTACAATATTCATGTATTTTCAATCAATGTCCTACACTGTAAAAAAAAAAATATGCTGGATTGTGTTAAATACAACCCCTGCAAATCAGTGAGATTTTACTTTAGTAAATTAATTAGCAAGTAAAGCGAATAAAAATGGGTAACCCTAACGCAAAGAAATTATTTCCTTATATATGAATGATAAATATATTAAATTATTTAACTGCATATAAAAAATATACAGGATAAATATACTACAATATTTAATAATACATGAGGAATTGCTGCTTTCAATTAGAAAAAATATGTGACAATATATTTACTTATATATCATAATGTATGTCATTTTATATGATGTGCATGTGATGATATACTCAAAAATATATTGCAAATAATATATATATATATATTAAAAAATAAAAGGAACTGTAGTCCGTTACAGTTACTGAGAAAGTGCTATTATATTACAGTTACTTATGAAAATGTTAACAATACAAAGGGTTTTATATATATATATATATATATATATATATACACACACACACACATATACAGTTAACAATAACACAAGTCAAGCACACCGGCATGTTCCTAAATATTTAGCAAAGAGCTATAACTGCTGAAAAGTGCACCGACATTATTTTTAATAAAAGTAACAGTTTTATTGGTTTTTGGCCAAAAGTCAACCTCACTATATCCACTATTTCAACCTATCTCCCTCTATTATTATAAAGGGTTGCTAGGCAACATGGGGGAGAGGACGCTGGCGTTGTCTGTTCGCCGCTTCTCCACCCACAAATCATGTTAGATTTAGATTTTATTTTATTTCCTTATGTTTGTGACTAGTCTAACAGTCAGAGCTACAATTGGGACTGTTGCTGATTGCTGGCAGCCACTGAGAGGACGTTGTTCATCGTTTCGCCGTTTTCCACCGCTTCTCTAATGTTTATGTTTGAATTGCTGCGGTTGGTTCTAGTTTGGAGGACATTTGATGTTTCTCGCCGCGGCTGCTCACTGGTGGTCTTCCTTGGGCTTAAGCTGCATGGTGGCTGAAGTTTGCACCGGGCTAGCGTCATCCGGGCCATCATCATCGGCGTCCGGCATGATTTTGGGATGTTCCGCTTCTCGGCTGCGCCGCTTTGTTGCACTTTGAGATTCTTCGGAATGAAAAGTGCATTATAAATAAAATCTATTATTATTATTATTATTAAATTGAGCAAAAACACATGAAATAACAATTAATTTTAACATTTAACCTCCTTTAAATCAGAAGTACAGCATGATGGGAAGTAGAAATTTGTTGTAACTCATTCTGTAAAAGTGTTTATGTGTGTACATGCATTCACATTAATATGGGAAATTCAATATACAGTAAGGCTACACAATAAAGGATACAACTTAATGGATATTACATGTAATACTATTTATATCTTAATTACTAAATATTGTATGTGTTAAAATATAGCCATATTTTATAAATATAGTCAATATGCATACATTGCAGTAGTTATATTAAAAAAGGCTTTAGTTTCCTTTATTCCTTTATATTTCCTTTAATATAGGCTATTTTGCATATAATTGCAGTATATTCCCATATATTTGTTTCGTAATGTTCTACCCATACAAACTATTTGTTAACAGTAATATCAGCAATATTTAAAAAATAATAATTAAACACTCAAAAATAGCCTTAGTTCTGTCATCGCAAACTGTGCATGCGTCAACGCGCCAGGCGGAAATCAAACGCGGGTTCTTGTTGTCTCCGTGATATGATTGCCTCCCAGCGGGACCGCGAAGTGTCGAGCTCCAGGTAAGATTTGTGTTTGTCATGTCGTTCTCAATGCAAATGTCAACTTATTTAATGGCAAGATTTGCTAAAAGATTTGTAAATTGTTCGTTTCTGTTATCATGTCGGTGCCACAGCCTTAGGTAACGTACAGGTAACTTTAAGCCTTAATTATGCTGCGCACGTGCAAAAAAATAAATTACAAGTATTTAATGTGCAAAAACAAGTGAAAAATGCTTATATTTGTATTAAAGTTATTAAACTATATGATTGGTCTCCTCATTTGTTAGTCCCTTTGAATAAAATCGTCTGCTAAATGATCAAATGTAAAAAAACAACTATTCTAGTTGTTTAACTGTGTAATTTGGTAACTAAGTTAAACCCTAAAGCTCATGGTTTGCATAGATAACGTTATACAACGATTGTGTGTGACACAGTGAAAGCTGTGTGACACTGACAAAAAGCAAAAGTTAGATTAAATGTACCGTGATTTGTTTACCGGTATGTTCCTTTTGTCATCATTAATAGTCAAATTGTTATACTGAAAAAAACATTATATTGAAACGTGTTTCTAATATTCCTGTATGTAAATGGGGTGGTCAGGAAGTTTTTCTTCCACAGAAAGATCTTCATGAAAACATTTGAAGACCACGCAAGAAGAACAGGTTCAGCCACAGACTGTTTCATCCCATGAGGACTGGTTCAGTTCTGAATGGGAAGTGTTGAAGAAGTTTATGTAATGTGAGTTGTAAGAGACTTGAAGACTTGAACTAATGTTAACAAAGGAGACTTTATTGTAATGTATTAACTAACATGAACTAACAATGAGCAATAAATTATTACAGTATTTATTAAACTTTGTCAATTTTTAACGTTTAGTTCACCCAAAAATGTATGTTGTTAAAATGACCCTCATGTCGTTCCAAACCCATAAGACGTTCATTTATTTTCAGAACACAACAAATAAAGCTTTAATATGTGTACAATAATTACTATGTGAAATAAGTTAATATAGTAATTGATATAGATACTGATATAGATATCCATATTTATAACCTTATTAACTAAAATAACCAGCTCATGGCAGACGACTAGCGACCAGAGAGTGACCTGAGTGATGCGATGTAGGAGTAGCGTAAGCTTCAACGTCTCTCTGGGCAACAAAATCAAGACCTTCTCTTTTATCGAATCCTCTTTAAATTAAAATTCGTGACCAGTGTTTTGTTTTCCTCTATTCTCTGCATAACCGCATTCATCAATACATCATGCTTCAGGTTAGAGGTCACTCTTGGCGTAAGTAGACACGCACGGTTGACTGCCGGAAGATAGATATTTTAGTCTAAAGTCAAAAATATGGATATTTTTCTAATAAAAAATGCATAGCTTCTCTTCAGAAGGCCTTTTTTAAAATGATTTTTTAAAATGTCCTGAGAATTTACTCACCCCCATGTCATCCAAGATGTTCATGTCTTTCTTTCTTCAGTCGAAAAGAAATTCAGTTTTTTGAAGAAAATATTCCAGGATTTTTCATCATATAATGGTTTTTAGTTGCAACCAAAATACTGAAGGTCCAAATCAATGCAGTTCCACCTCCGTGTTTACAAAGCGCTCATGTGAAGACTAATACAAATGCCCTTTAGCAAATAAAAAAAGATAAAAGAATGATATTGGATGATTTTGAAGTTGAAAATTTAGTGTTTTTGCTAAAGGGCGTTTATTAGTCTTCACATGAGCGCTTTGTAAACACGAGGGCGGGACTTCTGCCTACTATGTGACCATTTACACGTGATTACGTCATCCTTGGCACCTCGCAGAGCTGAGCAAGTTGAACAATTAAGGTTGAAATGTATATTCATTTTTTTAAATGACTGATCGTTTTACTATATAAGACCATATTCCTCATCTGGGATCACGCAGAGGCTATGAAGGCCATCAAAGCCCTTTGAAACGGCGTTGATTTGGACCTTCAACATTTTGGTTGCAACTGAAAAGCATTATATGATGAACAATCCTGGAATGTTTTCTTCAAGAAACGTAATTTCTTTTCCACTGAAGAAATAAAGACATGAACATCTTGGATGAGATGGGGGTGAGTAAATTATCAGTCAATTTTCATTTTGGGGTGAACTAATCCGTTCATTATCTTTGATTGATGGCCATGACACTATGTTCAATGTATTTTGTTGTTGTTTTTTGGGTTTTGTTTTTTTCCTGAGCAAAGTTCAGTTTGCTATCAAGTTGGAATTGTAAATTACTCATGTGGAGTATAATTTGATTATTTCATTTTGTGTTGAAATAAAAGTGTTTCCATCACAAATTTGTGTATGTCATTGATTGAAATCATATATGGTTAGTATATGTAGAGATGTTGTAATATTGACTGAAATCATGTATGATTATTATATGTAGTTTATATGTATATTATATAAACTTGAAGAGCTAACACAATTTCCCTATTAAAAAAAAAAAATGAAATCTGTATAAAAAGCATATAAACAAATGACACAAAATATAAATAAATCCTATATGACTTTAATATGACTAGCATATGATTCAGTATAAGAACTTTATATGATTTGTATATGAATATCATGTATTCATATTTTTTCTACTAAAACCATATAGCATTGCATACTGTTTACATGTAAAACTCATATAAGATTTTTGCAGTATTCATACATGACCCAAAAGTTTTCTGTGTGCTTTTTAGTATGAAATGGGCCATAAACAGTCTGATTTTGTGTATGAAATATATGGGACTTACATTAAACATATAAGATAATTCTGACTGATTTAAGTAAGGAACATATATGGTTGCTATATATGAACCATATAGGTTTTTTTCATATGGGCAGGTTGAGGGTGCAGTCTTCCATGGCTTTGCCCAGTGTCTTGTACCTGGACAGTTGCCATAGTGACAGTTCTGCACTGGTCCTGTGCTTGCTCTGTCCAGCTGCTCTCATTGTTCAGCAGCTGTCTGAGCCGTCTTTTGGTTTGGGCCTCAGTCTCTAGCTGGTCTGTGAGACTTTGAGGATGTGTCCGCTCCTTGCTGGTCTCTGTGATCTGCTGTGTATGGTTGTTTTACCTTCTGTTTCAGATTCATGAGGTGGAAGCTAAGAAGGTGGAACCCTTGGTCAGCTGTGTGGCTGCAACTCTGGCTTGAGTCATGTACTGTTAGTCCTCTTCTCTCATTGTCCTGTTGTGTTGGCTCTGGTGCTGTGGGCTTTCCGCCGCCCTGGGTGGAACCATGTTCCTCGCAATGGCCAGTCAATCCTTTAGGTTTCCTGCCTAGGAAGATGGACTGTGCATCTGCAACATTTTGGCACACTTGTTGTTGAGAGTCGGGTGAGGGACTAATGCATGATCCTAAAGAGTTCACAGCTAAAGGTTCATTGGGTCAACTAGTGGTAAAGTATAAAGCCTGATGTCTCTGGCATAGCTTGCTATGGAAATGTGTTTGCTTTGATCACTATTTTAGCTGTAGGGGCTAAGTTTTGCTTAGCTGTAGAGCTAAGATTTGAGTGGTTCTGAGGGGGTTTCAGAAAGGTGTAAGCCGAGATTTAATAAATGACTTAAGATGGTTCTTGTGGTCAAATTATTTCTCAGAATCTCCTATTGGCTTGCACAGGCTAGGTCTCTTAAGAGGTGGCAAAAGGAGAAGAATGGCTTTCCCATTCAGATTATGTTTATTACCAGTGCTCAGAACTATATTTATGCTCGAGTAGTCTTGGAGATTACTGTGTAGCAGGGTCACAGAGCTTTGTGCACTCATTGAGTGTAAACAGAATCACAAATAAAAATTGTTTGTCTCTGGTCCCTTTTGGGCTCTATGGGGAGACGAAACCACACTATATAGAGTTACAAGGTGGTGCCTATACTTTCAGATATTCAAGAATATGACGTTTTTTTATTTTTTTATTTGCGAATTTTACTCATGTAAGCTCTTTCTGCAAGTGCTCCTCTTTCTTTTTTTTTGGACGATAGGCTTCTGGCACTTGTCTCAAGAGTAAGTAAACAGTTTTGCTACAAGTTAAAACTTGTTTAAGCACACCGAATTACATCCATCTCATGACTGAATACTGATGTTTCTTTCAGTGAATGAAACATAGTATTGATCAACAGGTAGCTATGCTTGTAGGTGCAGCTAAAGTTTAGATAAATGACATCAATCTGACTATAATCTTTAAGGCCTTTACACTGTCGAAAGGGGAGCATCGCCCAAATCTATATCTATATAACACTGTACTGAGATTCTTTCATCAGAAACAGGTTAAGCACTACTGCAAGTGGCATTTTTTTTTTCCAACCAAAGCAAATTAATTAATTCTGGTACAGTTTATATGCTGCTGAGCTGAGATTCTTTTGCCAAAACAGACTTACGCTTTAATACTGAAATTAGAGTCTCTTTCCTAAAATCAGTAACCTTATGCTGATACCATTTGACCTATGTTAAGATGTGTTTAAGGCTCTTTCTGTTAAAGTAGAGATGTCAATTCAAGCCATCACTTCATCTGCACCCTTCAAACCAGCACTAGTGATCTGCATGGTCATGGACTATAATGTCATGTGTCATAGTTTTCAAAGTCAGACCTTTAGGTGGACAGTGGTGTAAGCGAATGGCTCTAGGCCGTGCTAGCTTAATCAACTCAATCTGTCGTCAGGGATGCATGTGCTATCTGGAGTTAGCATTTTTCTTTTGGCAAGTTATTGTCATGAAAATTAATGCACAGCAGTGCCAAATCAAACAGTGTATATCAAATATCTGTATATTTCAACACTATGTATAGGCTGTTGACATGTGAGGCTCACAGTCATTAAAGATTTCTCTTTCAATCAGTAAAATTCAAATTTCACTAATGCAGACTTTTGCGTTTTTGTGAACACACTTTCATCTACCTTGACACCTTTATGTCCTATGCTGACTAGGAACTTTTCCAGAGGGTGCCTTGCATTGTGGCCAGACTGGGTGCCTTCTGGTGATCCACTTTGGTTTCTCCGTTTCAAAGTTCAAAGTCATTGGGGTTTTGAGAATCCCTTCAGAGGCAACCTTGTGTTCGTTAATGGCCTTCTTTCTCAAATCACATGCATGACATGTGATTTGTGTGGGGCTTGGCAGTATTGCCTACAAGGTGACTAACTGGTGTTGGAGGAGAAGGTTCTTGAAGCTGGTGTCCTCCTTCCATTCCAGGTTTGTCTGAGTCTGTAGTAGAAACACAGGCAATTTTATGTCTGCCCTGTTTAGTGTCTTAGGGCAGCGCTCAATCCACTTTCAGGGTCTGAAAAGTTCTCTATGTTGGCCTGTTTCAGCTGCTGGTAGTCCGAGTGGAGGTTTCCTGGCTGCCGAGCCAGAAAGTGTCGCATCTCTGGGCTGGATGTGATCCAGAGCAGATAGAGTCTATTTTGGTGGTTCACCGTCGCCGAAGACTGCAGGTGAAGGTCAATGTCTCATAGATAGACATGGATGTTGTGGTCTCCTGCAAGCTTTGGTGTGCGCAGGAAAGGGTCTGTCCATTGGCTTGAGGTCTTCACGTGCCATTTCAGGGTTTGTCTGAATGCATCCTTTTCCTTGGCTGGTGAAAAATGGCTGGTGAAAGGTTTTTAAAGCAAAAGGGCTTGGGCTCCTCCCCCCCCTTTGCGTCTGTGTGCAGGGCTGTCACAACAAATCTTTCGTTTGTTCAGCCCGATTTCAAGCAAGCTTCACTCAGCGTCTTAAAGGGTTAGTTCACCCAAAAATGAAATTGATGTCATTAATGACTCATCCTAATGTCGTTCCACACCCGTAAGACCTTCGTTCATCATCGGAACACAGTTTAAGATATTTTATATTTTAGTCCCAGAGCATAATGCAGTCAATGCCCACTTTACTGTCCATGTCCAGAAAGGGAATAAAAACATCATCAAAGTAGTCCATATGTGACATCAGTTGGTTGATTAGAGTGTCTTGAAGCATCGAAAATACATTTTGCTCCAAAAATATCAAAAACTACGATTTTATTCAGCATTGTCTTCTCTTCCATGTGCCTCCAAAAAGAATCAAACGGTTAATGAATCAGTGAATCGATCCAAGATTCGGGTCGCCAATGTCACGTGATTTCAGCAGTTTCAGGAGTTCGCTGCTGAAATCACTTGAAATTGGCGACCCGAATCTTTAGATACTAGATACTTTGCTTGCAGATCGTTCACACGATCCTTCTAACAAACGTCACCTTTTCCACCATATAAGTTAAAACAATGGTCAATAGAGATTGATAAAATGCAGCTTACTTGTTTATTGGTGTTTTCAGTTCACCCGTGTGCGAGAGCTCGCTCGCGTGCATATGGTTGCATGATTGGACATGTTTAGTTAAAACACTGGATAGTATATGAGTTATTTTCACAGAAAAGCTCTGTTTGGGGGATTTAATTACTGAAATCTGGCAACCGCACAAACGCGAGCTCTTTCTTGCGTGCTGATGATCTGAAAACACCAATAAACCAGTAAGCTGCATTTTATCAATCTCCGTTTGAGATGTTTTGCTTAAAATGTGTCATTTAGCCGGTCTGTGTTGTGTCAGGACGGTCAGGACTCACAAGCTGCTTCACTGAACTGCTGTGAGCTGCTGAAATAAGCCAATCAGAGCAGAGCTCAAACATTAATATCCATGGCCCTTCCAAATAAGGCAACAAAACATCCTAGGGACAATTTATAGGGTTGTAAATGGCCCTGTAAAACTGTATACATACCCTCTATGTAGATATCAGGGAACAATTTAACATATTGTTTCAAATCATTCTAGGGCACCTTTAACTGTTTAAAGGCCTTAAAGGGATCCCATGGTGTTGAGACTTGTATGGCTTAATATAACATAAACAATGTCTCTTACTGAAATATGTAGTAGAAAACCCATATTTAAAAAATCGATTTTATATTTGGACCATGGGTGGCGCCATTTTGTTTGCGTTCTAGGTTGATGACATAGAATGGTTCCACTACTCAATCAGCTGGCGTTACCCGTAGCTATTTTTACCACAACGCAATTCGAAAATTGTTTCAGAGTTAAACAAAACCAATGAATTGCTTTGTAATTGTACTTGAAACACACTCAAACATACATGTGCACACAAACTCACCTACACAAGTCACAAACAGATCGGCGGGCGGGCACACACACCTGACAGACTGCTCTGTCTCAATTGAGATGTTGGGCTGCTCAGTCTCCACGACAGGGGCTGAATCTGAAATCAACCCCTATACCCTGAAATAAGGCATTATTTGAAGGGACGGCCATTTGTAGTGGTGTCCGAAACCATAGTGGACATGTTCGAGTGCAGTCATTCAATCTCACGTTGCACCGCAATAACGAGTGTACAGCCGATTTACACACAACAGCTGTCCGACTTCACGCACTCGTCTTCATTCACTCCTTCAAGTTGTATTAGTGAACAAAAGTAGCGAATGTTATTTGTGTCTTAAAAGTGAAAGTTTAAAGATTGAGGTTAATTCACTGAGCTTGTGCTCAAACTTTAATGCACAAACCAATCCCATGCATCATCTCCAAAACATCCTGCCTCTCTTCCTCACGTAACCCTATCCCATCGTCCTACCTAGATATTTCCCTCTGCTGGATACATTAGGCATTGCAGTTAATCTACTGCATATCAACAGTCTATCTATGATATCAACACAGGGATTGAGGGTTATGTATGTGCGCACGCAGTGCGTGTGCGTGTGTGTTTGTGTGTGTGTGTTCGCGCCGATCTGTTGGGGTGTGTGTGTGTGTATGTGTATATGTGTGTGTTCGCGCCGATCTGTTTGGGTGTGTGTGTGTGTGTGTTCGCGCCGATCTGTTGGGGTGTGTGTGAGTCTGTGTGAGAGAGAGAGTTTGTGCGCACATGTATGTTTGGGTGCGTGAAGACGGACAGCTGTTTGTAAATCGGACAGGTAAATAAGAGGTAGCTAAGATTTCTTGGTATTTTAGACTATTGATGTTGCCTTCCACCCTGCAGATCTCTCGCACACCCCCATACTGGATGTAACCCCAGACCATGATTTTTCCTCCACCAAACTTCACTGTTTTCTGGGTGAATCTCGGATCCATTCTGGCTCCAGTAGGTCTCCTGCAATATTTGCGGTGACTTTGGTGTAATTCAACAGAAGATTCATCTGAAAATCCACCTTCTGCCACTTTTCCAGCATCCATCCTTTTAGCAGGCTGTAGGCCTTGGCAAATGCCACACGGTTTTTCAATTGTCTTTTGTTTAGTGCTGGCTTCTGGGCACTGATTCGACAATGGAGGCCATTTCGAGACAGAATCCGACAAACTGTTCTGGTTGACACAGGGACTTCAGGTGACCAGGTCTCGTGGAGCTCTGCTGCAGTGGAAAATGGGCTGGCCTTGGATTTTCGAGCCAACAAACGGTCCTCTCGAGCAGTTGTCTTGCGGGGTCTGCCTGACCTGGGCTTGTCAAAAATGTCTCCAGTCTCTTCAAATCTTTTTTTTATCCTCTGTACTTGACGCTGAGACACATTGAAGGTGTCTGCCACATCAGCAGTGAATCTGGTCTTCAGCCTCTTGATAATCAAAACTTTAGTCTCTGGGTCAATCTTAGGCATGTTTGCAGAGGTCTAGTTTCAGTTGATGTGAAGGTCTAGCGTACTGGGGTTATTTTTATACACACTTGAGACCTAATTGATCCAATATTAGTCACAGGTGAAGCTCATATGACAAGGTGACAACACTTATGTCTTTGCAAAAATTGACTCAATGGGCTTTACCAAGCTGTGAATATTAGAATACTTTTTGAAAGTTTAGTTTTTCACTAAAACATTATCACAAAAGCTGGTGGGATTAAAATGAGCCATTTCTTGTAAAAAAATCTTGATTAGAAATATATTTCAGCTGCACTTTAGGTCAATTTGTAGACAAGCGACAAGACTTTTGTCAGGGACTGTATATATATATATATATATATATATATATATATATATATATATATATATATATATATATATATATATATATATATATATACACACACAGTCTTGTTCAAAATAATAGCAGTACACTGTGACTAACCAGAATAATCAAGGTTTTTCGTATATTTTTTTATTGCTACGTGGCGAACAAGTTACCAGTAGGTTCAGTAGATTCTCAGAAAACAAATGAGACCCAGCATTCATGATATGCACGCTCTTAAGGCTGTGCAATTGGGCAATTAGTTGAATTAGTTGAAAGGGGTGTGTTCAAAAAATAGCAGTGTGGCATTCAATCACTGAGGTCATCAATTTTGTGAAGAAACAGGTTTGAATCAGGTGGCCCCTATTTAAGGATGAAGCCAACACTTGTTGAACATGCATTTGAAAGCTGAGGAAAATGGGTCGTTCAAGACATTGTTCAGAGAGAAAAGCGTACTTTGATTAAAAAGTTGATTAGAGAGGGGAAAACCTATAAAGAGGTGCAAAAAATGATAGGCTGTTCAGCTAAAATGATCTCCAATGCCTTAAAATGGAGAGCAAAACCAGAGAGACGTGGAAGAAAACGGAAGGCAACCATCAAAATGGATAGAAGAATAACCAGAATGGCAAAGGCTCAGCCAATGATCACCTCCAGGATGATCAAAGACAGTCTGGAGTTACCTGTAAGTACTGTGACAGTTAAAAGATGTCTGTGTGAAGCTAATCTATTTTCAAGAATCCCCCGCAAAGTCCCTCTGTTAAAAAAAAGGCATGTGCAGAAGAGGTTACAATTTGCCAAAGAACACATCAACTGGCCTAAAGAGAAATGGAGGAACATTTTGTGGACTGATGAGAGTAAAATTGTTCTTTTTGGGTCCAAGGGCCACAGGCAGTTTGTGAGACGACCCCCAAACTCTGAATTCAAGCCACAGTACACAGTGAAGACAGTGAAGCATGGAGGTGCAAGCATCATGATATGGGCATGTTTCTCCTACTATGGTGTTGGGCCTATTTATCGCATACCAGGGATCATGGATCAGTTTGCATATGTTAAAATACTTGAAGAGGTCATGTTGCCCTATGCTGAAGAGGACATGCCCTTGAAACGGTTGTTTCAACAAGACAATGACCCAAAACACACTAGTAAACGGGCAAAGTCTTGGTTCCAAACCAACAAAATTAATGTTATGGAGTGGCCAGCCCAATCTCCAGACCTTAATCCAATTGAGAACTTGTGGGGTGATATCAAAAATGCTGTTTCTGAAGCAAAACCAAGAAATGTGAATGAATTGTGGAATGTTGTTAAAGAATCATGGAGTGGAATAACAGCTGAGAGGTGCCACAAGTTGGTTGACTCCATGCCACACAGATGTCAAGCAGTTTTAAAAAACTGTGGTCATACAACTAAATATTAGTTTAGTGATTCACAGGATTGCTAAATCCCAGAAAAAAAAATGTTTGTACAAAATAGTTTTGAGTTTGTACAGTCAAAGGTAGACACTGCTATTTTTTTGAACACACCCCTTTCAACTAATTGCCCAATTGCACAGCCTTAAGAGCGTGCATATCATGAATGCTGGGTCTTGTTTGTTTTCTGAGAATCTACTGAACCTACTGGTAACTTGTTTGCCCCGTAGCAATAAAAATATACTAAAAACCTTGATTATTCTGGTTAGTCACATTGTACTGCTATTATTTTGAACAAGACTGTATATATATATATACACACACACACACACACACACACACACACTTTTTATACTCAAGTACAATAAATATCACTTACTTTAAAACTTTAACTCAAGTAATATTCTAAACACGGACTTTAACTTCTACCAAAGTAATTTTCCTGCAAGATATCTATACTTTTCCTCAAGTGTGGTTTTTGAGTATTTTACACCACTGTATGCGGTTGAAATGTCCCATAGGATCTTTTTTTGCTCCCTGAACGTCCACGTTCTGCGTCATATCCTGAAACGAGACTGAAGGTGCAGACACAACACTCATCGTCACTAGTGATGTCCGGTTCGCGAACGAATCGTTCTTTTTAACCGGATCTTTATAGTGAACCGGTCGAACCAGTTCACCAAATCGAACTGAATCGTTCTAAACGGTTCGCGTCTCAAATCAGGGCTGATCCCACAAGTTACTGTAGTTATTAACTTTCTGACATGAGTGACAGTCTCTCAGACTAGAAATAAAACGAATATCTTGAAGTAGATGCTGTAACTCCAATCGTTAGCTGAAGTGAGACATGTTTTGCTGAGAGATCTGATGAACTCACGAGCAGCTGATACTGAGCATGTGCGTGTAACCGAACGTACCGGTTGTCGGATCCTCGGATCAGCAGTACAGAATCAAAACCGTTTCTGTCGGACACGTTCGATACTGAGAACCGATGAGCCGATGAGCTGCGCATGCGTGTTATTTGTTCAGAGGAACGAAATGCAGGTTAAGTGTATTTAAAACTAATCACGTTTGGAAACATCATAACAAAGCTGTCACTGTATTATTTTAAAGTTTTGGAAACAATGGATTGTAAAACGGTCAAATTAAACATTTATTTGTATTATCAATAATGCAGGATATTTTCAGGAACAGCTTTTATCTTATTTAATTTCTAAGTCGATGCAGATTTTAAAATGTAATCAAAACAGTAGGTTTGATATAGACTATTCAGCTTGCAGCAGTTTGCAGCTCAGCACCCTGTGCTCAGCACACACACACACACACACACACACACACACACACACACTGATACAGCGGTTCTCGAGTCAGCTCGACCGGTTGCAACGGATCACCGGTGTTCTGTCGATTTTTCCTACCTTTTCAGATTTTCCTACCGTAGCGCAAAATTATGGCTATATCTATCGATCCATCCTACCGCATCGAAAAATCCTACTGCATGTTAACGTAGGCCTATATGACTAATTTGCGTGAAATAATTCAGCGTAAATTTACCAAAGAATCCTATTGGGGGAAACTATTTTACAGTGCCCAAGAGGGTAGGATGATTTTACAGTGCAAAACGCCCCATCAGATTATCATACCATTATGAAATAAACAGGTAGGATGATTTTACAGTGCAAAACGCCCCATCAGATTATCATAGCCACATGTTTGGTCAAGCTTTTTAGGGGCAAATTGAATAATGGAATGTCGGAACGCTGGACCTTCTTGAAGCTTCTCAGAATCATTTACCTCTGAATGGTGAGAGCTGAGTGTCGGTGCAACAGTGCAAGAAGAACTATTGCACTCTGTAGAACCGTTGGAGACTGACATGTCATCAGGCATGTTTGCAGTTTGATTTCTTCTGTAAGGCTTAATGTGCCCAATGTTGTATTTTTTAAAGTTATCCCTCCAAGTTTTTGTAGCGTGACAAGTTTGCCACTGAGTCGCTCAATGGTGTATGGTCCTGAGAAATCAGGTTCAATTCTTCCTCCTTTTCTTCCACGCTTCCTCATGTTCATCAGAAGAACCTCATCACCAACCCTGTAAACCAAACCTTTGTACTTCTTCTGGACTCTTTTTGCGTATGCTTCTTTCTGTTTCTCTTGTGATTTATTCATGTTTTCTTCCACCTTTTCTTTGGTCTCATCTCTCTTCTTTTGTTCAGAAACTACGTAATCACTAAAAGTAGATTCCACAGGGAGACTGATGGTGGAAAGCTAAAAAAAAACAAAAAACATTTTAATCTGAAAACACTTAACAAAATGGACACAAAAAGGGACGGTACCCCACAGACATAGAATGTGACTTAACACTGATTGGACTATATATCTAGAGGCAGAACAAACTGTTTAGATTTTCACACACGTGAAAGGTCACAATCTTATTTCTGTTTGGGACAGAAACAAGAAACAAGATTTTAGTCAGAAACAAGATAAAAAAAATTTACCCCATTGGCAGAAAACTCACTTCATTTTGATTTTATTTTAAAGAAAAAATATTGCATCATTTTACTTATCTAGTAAAAGTATTTTGATTTAAGATTTTTTTTTTTAAATTTCAACAGGAACTTCTGCAGGAAACACTGCCTCTCTCCCATACATTAAAAGAAAAGGGGAGTGTTTGTGGTAGTGTGGACCTTAGATCTGAGCAAAAACAAGGTGGCCTCCAGATAAAAATCCCAGTCATTTTGCTGGTCGTTAACCAGTTTCTTCAGGGCTCTAAAATGAAAAAAAAGTCAAGTTTTGTAGATGGCTTATAAACCTGGTGTGAAAGCCTTTTTAGTGCACTGAACTAGAAGATTACAGAAGAACTAGAAGAAATATTTCCTCTTTTCTTGGGATAATTTATGCTTTATGGGTTAACAGTGTGTTAACAGTTTTTTAACAGTATGATATTAGAAGGTGTGTGTGTGTGTGTGGGGGGGGGGTTAATAAATGATAATAAAATGAGTAAAACTTACCGTTTAATGTTATCGTTGGTCTTTTCATCAAGGCCATTAGTCTGAGGATGGTAAGCTGCTGTCACACTTTTGATACGCAACATTTCACAAAGCCTATGACTTTTGTAATGATACTATTTAAATACACTTACTTCATTTACAAATTCTCGTCCTTGATCTGAAATAATTCTTTGGGGACAGCCATGTCTATAAATAATAGAACAGAGATTTTTGGCTACTTCCGTTGCGGTTTTTGTTTTTAAAGGAAAGGCCTCAACCCACTTCGAGAAATAGTCTGTGGCTGTGAGGATGTACTTAAATCCATCTGTAGTTTCAGGTAACGGCCCTACTAAATCAATTCCAGCAAGTTCCCAAACAGCAGAAACCTATAAAATAATTCAAATGTAAAGTAGGTTTAGTATGTGTGGTTCAGGTTTACATGGGCATTGGCTGACTATGGTAAAATGGGTATCAATGTTCTCAGCACGACACAAGGAGTCTACATATATAATTTATATGTAATTTAAATGTAATATATTTCACATGTATTTCTTAAATACATACATTTGTGTATTTATATATAAATTCATATTATACATATGAAAGTACAAAATAGTTATCATTTACACAAACACTTTAAATGTGGATGTGCTTAATTGCGTTTAATCTATTTATAAGCCCAACACACACACACACACACACACACACACACACACACACACACACACACACACACACACACACACACACACACACACACACACAATATTGCTGCTCTTATTTACCTTGATACACTGTAAGGTCTGCACAGCAGTCAAAGGCTTTCCTACTTTTTGGCACTGGTCACATTCCAATACCTTTCAGAAAAAAAATGTTTTCTATTTCTATAATATTTTATATCATATAGTTGTAAGCTGACACATATATACCTCTACCTATATAAAATAACACATACCCAATTTTCAACATCAACTGACATGCCAAACCAATAAAATCTGGCACAGATGGCAGCACGTGTTTTGCCAATTCCGGTGTGCCCACCAATTGGAGAGGAATGCAATTCTTCAAAGATCACCCTGGCTTCTTCTTTGGTTCTGATGACTCTTCTGCTTTCATAAAAAAGGTCTCCATCTAGAGTGAACATATGCACCGATCAGGCATAACATGACGACCTTTCTAATATTGTCGGTCCAAAACAGCTCTGACCCGTCGGGGCATGGACTCCAGACCTCTGAAGGTGTGCTGTGGTATCTGGCAACAATATGTTAGGAGCAGATCCTTTAAGTCCTGTGAGTTTCTGTTGGGCCTCCATGGATCGGACTTGTTTGTTCAGCACATCCCACAGATGCTCGATTTGATTGAGATCTGGGAATTTGGAGGCTAAATGAACACTTTGTACTACTCAGACCATTCCTGAAGCATTTGTGCTGCCACAGCCACCAGGGAATACCGTTTACATGAAAGGGTGAACATGGTCTGCAACAATGCTTAGGTCAAGGCTACGTGTCAAAGTAACATCCACATGAATTGGAGGACCTTTGTCATTTTCCAAATTAAATAATAAAAAGTAATTTACTTATTTTTTAATATTATTTATGTCATATCTCTCAGAATCATAACACAATAATGCTGCAATAAAAGTGCTCATAATTTTGTGTACTGATGTAGTGACAGTCAAGTGCACTATAGGAACAAGGCTCCGGTTAGAATTGGATTTACCCTCAAAGACAGCGAAGCGCCTCCAACTGGGCCAATAGTGCAATTTCTCATGCAACTATTTTGTCACAGCTGTCAAATTCATAGAACCACAACTCAATATTATGTTACAGTAAAAGTGTTCATAATGTTGTATAGTGACAGTCAAGTGCACTAGGGCAATTTGTCATGAAACTGTATGTCATCATACCTTTCAGAATCATGGGATCATATCTTCATAATGTCACAGTAAAATTGCTCATAATGTTGCATGGTGACAATCAATTGGGCACACTGGACATAAGACACCAATGAAACTTTAACAACCCTAAATGGCTCAATAATGTGATGGCTCTTAACTCCATAAATGCAAAATGGTACAGTAACCAACAATGCAAGAGTTTCAATAAATGCAATTTAATTCACATTCACTGGAATAATGTTTTTCACTATACATTTATCAGAGCAGCTATACAGATAATGCATGTTTCTATGTTCAAAATGCAAAAGTCTGTTACGAGATGATATCAGAAAGTAATCAGATAACATAATAATGTTGCATAATCATCCATTTTTGATGTTCTGGAGTCCTTATTCAAAGGTGTTGGATTATCTGACGTCTTCATTCATAACAGGCTTGATCCAAGGTGGAGCTGTAGTTACCTTGTAATATTGAAATTTATAAAGATTGTTTTAATTAGTTTATTAAATGTATTCATTAATACATAAAAACGAGGACATGTGCAATAATAACAAAAAACAAAAAAACCCGCAGAATTAGTTAGAAAAAAAAGTCTTAAGTATAAGTAGCTAAAATCTATTAAGCTGAAATTAGCCTATACTGAAATTCATGTGCCTTTAAATTTTTACAGTCTATTTTCGGTTGTATATTAGAGCTATTTGCATTTAATTAGTTTATTCTGAGAATAGACACAAGCAACATAACACTTAGAAAAAGCGTGAAAAAGAGAAAAAAACGCACGTTCACTAAATTGGGCGTGAATAAGAACATTTACATTAAAAGGACATTGTTGTAAAAGAAAATCAAGATTTCAACATGTATAATTAAACAAATAGGCTATGATTGATACCTTTTAGATTGAATTTCAGTGCAGCTACAGCTAAGTTAGCCGTTGGTATAAAAACATAGTAGGAAAAGCCCTGGAAAATGTATAAACTTACCTACTACATGTAGAAATTCAAGCGCAGTTAATAAAAAATAAACAGAAACATTCATAAACTTACCTAGGCTAGCTACTATATGTAGAAATTCAAGCGCAATTAATAAAAAATAAACAGAAACCTTCATAAACACCTACTGCATGCAGAAATTCAAGCGCAATTGATACAAAATAAACAGAAATATTCATAAACTTACCTACTACATGCAGAAATTCAAGCGCAATTAATAAAAAATAAACAAAAATAGTTCAAAACTTACCTTACACGAGCGCCAGCAGCACGAAATTATGGGCGTGATGGTCAGCTTGTAAAAAATGATGCAATATTGATGTGCGCATGCGCAGTAAGCCCCGGTAGGACAATCTGACGGGTAGGATGAAATGTCATGACACCGGTACAGAATCGAGAACCGTTTCTATCGGAAACGTTCGATCTTTCGGACATGTTCGATTCTGAGAACCGGTGAGCTGAGATACTGAGTATGCGTGATAGCGTCGTAACCGAACTGTTTCTCTCGGACTGGGACAGCTGATGCTGATAATGAGCACGGGTGAACTGAGGATTTGTGTAAGTAGGCCTATTATGTCAATGTACGTTTATTTAATCCGTGTAAAACATCAGTGTTTGCACGACAGTGACAGTGACAGCAGAGCTGCCAACTTTTCAAAAAAACTTAGAGTGAGATTTGGTGGTGCCAACCAAAATGTTGCCGTACAAAGCAAAAATTGCAAAAAATAAATAAACAAATAAATAATAATAATAATAATAATAATAGCTCTCTCTATATATGCATCTGCATTTAAATGGGGTACTATTGTTTGTTTGTTTTTTGCATCTATATGGCGGTTTGTATACATCCTATAGACACACACAATTTTAAAGCACTAGAGACAACCCGGGCCCAGTGAGGGTATGACAAAAATGATAACACTTTAGTTTAGGGTCCAATTCTATATTAGGATATTGGCTGTTTATTGCTACTTATAAATCAAATATTAAGGCCTTATTCTTTATAGGACCTACATCCCTTAATCATAATAAAGGCACAGTTTTATAATCACTGAGATTCCAAATGTGAGGTAGTTAGGGGGGTTCGGGGGCATGCACCCCCGAGGAAAATTTTGATTTCTATGATCTACATATGTGCATTTTAATATGTTCTGAAGACCCAAAAAATTTGATAACAATAGCTTAAAAACCATGTCAGGGACAATTTTCGTCAGTGAAGAAAGTAAATCTGGTTAACTGATATTTATGTTTTATGAATCATTTTTTCAGACACGTTAATTTATTGAAGGCTAGGAAAGGTGACTACGTTTATTAAATTAATTCACAATATGCACACATTCATTAGGCTACTAATCTTATGCCCAATACAGGCAGAAAAAAACTGAGCTATTTAATTTACTGAAGGCTACAAATGGAATTGATTTAGACCATTTTAGTTGGCCGCCCATGATTTAGACCAACTAAAATCAGTAGCTTAGTTTGGTATAGTTCTTTTTGCTTGCATCTCTCTCCAACACACACGCTCGTATTCTTGATCATACTTTGCTTTGGGGTTAAAAAAAAACTGGCTACCTTCACAGTGTTATACGGTTAATGAACATCCCGACGGCGTTTAGATGAATCGCCTATATGTGAATATGTGCTGTGCAATTATTATTTTAAAAAAACAACAATAAAAAAACAACAACAAATACGACATTTTAAAGAGAACGCATCTGATCTGATCATATCAATATGGATACGTTTGCACCAGCTCTGCAATTTAGCACTCCAGACAAGTTACATTTATTACACTTTATACAATATAGCATAGCCTATTGCTTTGAAGGCACACATATAATAACTATCTATAGGCCTAATTAAAACATGTATTCAAGAAATGTATTAAAAACGGACAGACTTAGCCTATCATTTGAGCTTTACTGGAAGGCCCCTGAAACAGGTAAGAGGTTTTGTTACGCACGTCAATCGTGCTGGCGAGTTCTGATGTTTTTTTTCCCTCACTAGTCATGATAGCGGATGGTCATACAAATAAATGTGAGACATAATTTATAATAAACTTACAATAACAACAAAACTTTGTGCTTTTGTAAAATAAAAACATACGTCTAAAGAAAGCTTGAAATTGCTACTTTTAAATCAAACAATTCACATTTTAGAGGGAAGTGTGAGTGGAGCGCACTGGCATACAACGGAATATCTAGCGCAGCGTCACACCAGTCTGCTTCGCTCACATGCTCTGATGAAAAGGTGGTCAGTATCCTAACCGTGTGATTTTCGAATCTGAAACCAGTGCATTTCCCACTAAACACTGGACGTCGGATAGACGTGCAGATCATGTCTATATTGGGTCCGTCGGTCCATGACCAATTCTGGACATCTATTCTACGTCCAAACTAGGTCCACTATTTTGACGTCCAACCATGACCCAACTTGGACGTCAAGGTGACGTTCAACTTTTGACCTGGAACTGGGTAATTTTTTTGGACGTCATTTGGACGTCTATGACAGGTGCAAGAACATTTACATGATTCATATGTAATGTTTTATTTACAAATATCAACATTGTTGTTATCAACATTAATAAATATTATTTAGAAAAAATATATAAAAGGTTTTTTTTTGTGTGCATTTTTTTTTAGTTTAACTCGCACCGGTTTGTGGACGAATGAGTTTTTTACACTTGTACAATCTGTAAGTAGTTGCTTTAGTTTTCCAGGGACTGTAA
The DNA here is from genome assembly GCF_024679245.1 of Pseudorasbora parva. NCBI lineage: Eukaryota > Metazoa > Chordata > Actinopteri > Cypriniformes > Gobionidae > Pseudorasbora > Pseudorasbora parva. Next base: position 25,874,509 of record NC_090180.1, on the reverse strand, counting down.
ATGCATTTTAATTAGCAGTTTACAGCAAAATTATTTTGAATAAAAAAACTACTTTTTACAATTACAAATTCTAATATAACTGGACCTTTTGAAAGGATTTAATATAGTTTGGATTTCAAATTGAGTCAAAAACCAGTCCACGTCACACAACGTCACTCTGATTGGCTGGGTAGCACATCATCATAACCCAACCAGTAAACGCTATTCTGATTGGCCGAGGCAACACGCCAACCAGGCATTTGGCGCGATTCTGCGTGCAAGACGGCACATTCAGCCTGCATCGCTTTCGCTGGTGAGTCAATTTTTTCTTCTCTAAGTTGAAGGTTGGTCAGCTTAGTGATTTTTATGTCATGTGTATGTATGTTAGGTAATTTAGCATGTCTTCACTAACCTGCTGTTACAGCCGCGAATGGTCAAGGGAGAGAGACCATGTCGAAAGGCATTGGTAGCTTGACATTTTGAGCGGCAAACATGTCACGCGCACTATAAAACGCATATGTGTGCGATATTGACAAAAAAATATCTTGCTTTTTGGGGGGTTTTCTCAATAACGATAATCAGACAATATCTGTTGAGTGTTTAATAAGGAATAATCCCAGCTAACAAAAAAAGGTCCCAAGAACGTCCCCTAAATGGCCTCCGCGAACGTCCCCCGGACGTCCATGTGTAGGGTCCTCTTGACGTCCCGCGGACGTCCTCAAAGACGTCCTCCGGACATTCACGGGGACGTTCACAGGACGTCAAGCGGCCATTCAGGACGTTTATGGGACTTTCTATTTACCAGCGTTTTATTCGATTTTATTTTGCATTTCGGGAAACCAAAGTAAACAGACACGTAGGAATTGTAACGAACAAAATATATTTATTTTATTTGAACAACTGTAAAGGTGATGTGCTCTTTCCATGGGTGTTCGTGTGTGTAAACCATGGTGTACGCGCAGGCAGCTGTGTGTGCGCGCACACGCGCGTCTCTGGTCGTCAGCTGTGTAACTGCAGTCCGATGGCAATTCTTCTCGTTGGCTTCTAACCTAAAACAACAAAATGAACACATTCAGTAGTGTTATTATCTTATATGACTAATACTAGAAGTGTCATCGTTTGTCTATTGAAAAAAAAACTTGATTTCGTTAGACCATGTTCCAGGATAACATCAGGCCGTCCCAATTTAGGCTTTTGTCTTTTGCCTCAGTGTGTATTTACTTTGGAAAGTTCGATATTTAAGCCCTATATTTGTCAATATCAGATAAAGTTGTCTCATTTCAGTTTTAAAAAGTGTTAGCATAACTTAACGTTAACGGTTTGCAGCTGTAACGTTAACTTACTACACGAAGGAAACCTTTTAAAATGTGAAATTGTCATATTTTAAACTTTACAAGATTAACAATTGTTATGATAGCTAAAATGTCAGCTAATCTAAAATTATAAATACCTTTTTCGACGACGAAAGAGAACTAAAAGCCGCTTCTGAGCTGAGGAAATCCGGCAGGACCGTTAACGGTCTCTCTCTCTCAACGCAGCTAATCGTTGCCATGGATACGTGCTGCGCGTACCTCAAACAATGACGTCACACGGTTAGGCGCATTTGATCGACTCTTGCTTGTATCTCCCAGTGCAGGCTATATTTCACTTTTTTCTTCGTGTGTGTGTGTGTGTGTGTGTGGTGTGTGTGTGTGTACATGTTTTTCTAGCCTGCTGGGGACTTCAACCTGAATGCACACAGACTCATGGGGACTCGTGTCACTGTGGGGACTTAAATTGAGGTCCCCATGGGTACAAAAGCTTATAAATCATACATAATGAGTTATTTTGAAAATGTAAAAATGCAGGTAGTTTCCTTTGATGGGTGGGTTCAGGGGCAGGGGCAGTGTAGGGGGACAGAATATATCGTTTGTACAGCATAAAAACCATTACATGGTGAGTCCCCAGAAAGATAGCGCACCATGACGTGTGTGTGTGTGTGTTGTTATTTAAGCTGAATTAAAAGTCTTAACCTGTTAAGCTGATTTCTAAATTTTGAAAAAATCCTAAGAAATGTATACTCAGACTAAAACAAATACAGTTTGTGAATCCTTTGCACTAAAAGCATAATTATGGTCTCATCTGAAAGCAGACACCTGGCAGTTTACTGTAAAGTCAAAATGATAATATTTTTTATAATAAAAAAAAGCTATAATAAGCTTCAAAGTTTTGTAAAGTTATTAGAAATTTATTTGTATGAAATATCTTTATGAAAATAAAATTGAAGTGGGCCTTGGAGAAATCTAGAAATGCACTACAGCTAAAGCCACAAGTCTGACCATGTTATATTTCAGATCTGAAGATGATCAGTCTAAAACTCTGAATTTTATTAAACGTTTTACAAGATCGTTTCATGTGATTTTATTTTGAGATATCTCTAAAATATCAACTGATGTTTATTGCCATGTCTTCTCAGCTTTCATTCTCTATTTTGCCTCTATTGTTTAGAGGTGCAAACTGCCCCATTCAGTTTGTCTCCCAGGCACACATTCACACTTCTGCGGACTGGTTATGGCTCTTATTATTATTCTTTTGTCTGCATTATAATTACTAACGATTCTCTATTCAAACTGTTCTATTCAAACCTCATTTCTAAATCAAACCTCTCACTTTACCCTCACTGAGACTCTATCGAATGCATTTCGTCCAAATAAGCATTTCAGTAGTTTTACATTTAGAAAATGTTCATAAAAATAAAGTATTTACTCAGTGGCAGGTGCATCTAGGGCAAGCTAGCATGTTAGCTTAGCACACCAGCAAAACAACAATTTATACGATTAAAATCATGTTTTATTCAAAACTTGCTTCATATCACTTTATAATTTATAAGTCGAGTGTTTTATATAACAATATGTGATCTCATGTAGCTTCGGGTCAAAAAATCTGACAGAAAATATACAATGCTAAAAGCTATGTGGAATAGCATTGCATTATAAATATCATCTATTATGAAACCACCCAACATGGCATAAAGAACACAGACCAACCATATATTGCCGCGATTGTGTGTTTATTGTCTTAAAACGTGTCTATCTGCATAAAATAGCGATATAACGATCTCAGGAAGCTGTTTTGGAAATGTCAGATACTTCCTGAATGTCACATGGTGTGTCTGTTCTTCATGTGTTCCATAAGGGGTGAATTTTCAGTAGTACAGCTTTCCAGCGCCCTCCGGCTGCCAGAATGAATTGAAAACACAGCATAACACAGTCTACTGCGCTCATAATCACACATCCGCGGATTTTGGATAAAGATTGAATAAATAATACTTATCTGTATAGAAATTTGACTCAAACATGTGAGAATCTATCAATATTTCTCCACATCTGCACACATTTGAAGTAAAAGCCCTGAGGGAAGTTGTTTTGTCGAGTGTCTTCATGACGACCAAGGAGGAGTTTTTTATGAATGGGAGCAAATGACGCGCATATTACAATCAAAAGGTAGCGACGCCCAAGATCATATTCATAACTCCTGGCACATATTAACACATTACGGTCATTATAAGACTTTGAGAATAAAACAGAGGTAACAAAATTAAACTTTAGTCTTAGATCTTTTTAATGATGTATAGTTTGTCAAGGTAATTACTTACATCTGATAGTAATTTTGAGCTAATTTAAGCAAAGAGAGTTTCAGCACGTCCTCGTCATCGTGACGGTTATCAGGTTAAATGCAGTTGTTAAAATATTTTTCTTAAAATAGCCTTTCTTTGAATAAAACCAATCGCCTTCATCTGACCAACAATTTGACAAGTAAATGGGTAGGAAAATGTTATTTTTCTTACCTGTGTTATTTCCACCTTCTTTCCAGGAATGTGCTTTTTCATTCTTCACGTTTTCATTGAATGCATTCATCAGTTGAAGTCGATTCAGATCCGGAGATTCAACCTTTTTCTCATGCATGTGAAATGCATAATAAATTGTAGCCTATGTCCTATTAATATTATTGAAGGGTATCGTATTTATATGTTCAAATTATAAAACAAACTCGTGATTTGAAGACGTCTTTCATTAGTGATATTGATAAGTTAGTAACACGAAAGTTATTTGCAATAGCTATTTAGATCATATTTTACTAGGCCTTGTTTATTTGCAATATATTGTCAATCTACAAAAAAAAAAAATTTTTTGCAAACACTTTCCATTATCACATTTTAAGGAATAACTAAATCCCCTTTTAAAATACAATATGGGTTTATTTTAGTACAATTTTCCGTTTGTCTGAGTTACAAAGTGTCAGGTTGTTGTTGATAAAAGGCAGATTTTGGGCGGCTGGATTTTGCAAGTGTTGTTATGGCATGCCATTGAGGGACGAAATAGGGACGTTCGCGAACTGGCCTGAACAAAATGTCCTCGGAACGTCCGCCAGCGAACGTTCCACCGCGGACCAAATGCGAACGTCCGCCGAAAGGCCGCCAGCGAACGTTCCACCGCGGACCAAATGCGGACGTCCCCCGAAAGTCCGCGAGCGAACGTTCCACCGCGGACCAAATGCGGACGTCCCCCGAAAGTCCGCGAGCGAACGTTCCACCGCGGACCAAATGCGGACGTCCCCCGAAAGTCCGCGAGCGAACGTTACAAAGCGGACCAAATGCGGACGTCCGCCGAACGTCCGTCAGCGAACGTTACAACCCGGACCTACTGCGGACCTAAACGGACGTTCGCAACGTCCGGGGGACGTCCCCTGTTTGCTGGGATGTACATCCAGCTGGTTATCGCAGTGTAAACCCAGACAGAGTGATCAGGACCCGACACGAAGCGGAGAGATCTTGCCACTTAAGGGCTTTATCCCGCTTATTACATGGCTAACAATACTTGTCTCAAGTAAATTAGACACGAAAAATTGTCTTGAGTTTAAATATTTTATTAGCTCTCACGCAAAGCTTCCGCGAAGAAAAACAGTTCCAAACTGCGAGTCGTTTTGAAGTTGACTGTCTGGCGCCATCTTGTGACTGAGAAGAAACACTTCACCCAGATAGCAAAATTGCTCTGGCCCAGATCCAGCCCACACTTTACACTTTCATCTGGCCCACTACCCGCGTGGAATGATGGCACTTGGGCGGTCCGCTCCCGTTTGCCAGATTTAGGCCGCAATCAAGCCATAGCAACGCCGCATGTCAGCCATGAACAAAACGCATGAAGCAGAACTGGCCCACATCTGGCCCAGATAGCAAAATTGCTCTGGCCCAGATCCGGCCCACACTTTCATCTGGCCCACTACCCGCGTGGAATGATGGCACTTGGGCGGTCCGCTCCCGTTTGCCAGATTTAGGCCGCAATCAAGCCATAGCAACGCCGCATGTCAGCCATGAACAAAACGCATGAAGCAGAACTGGCCCACATCTGGCCCAGATAGCAAAATTGCTCTGGCCCAGATCCGGCCCACACTTGACACTTTCATCTGGCCCACTACCCGCGTGGAATGATGGCACTTGGGCGGTCCACTCCCGTTTGTCAGATTTAGGCCACAATCAAGCCATAACAACGCCGCATGTTAGCCATGAACAAAACGCATGAAGCAGAACTGGCCCACATCTGGCCCAGATAGCAAAATTGCTCTGGGCCAGATCCGGCCCACACTTGACACTTTCATCTGGCCCACTACCCGCGTGGAATGATGGCACTTGGGCGGTCCACTCCCGTTTGTCAGATTTAGGCCACAATCAAGCCATAACAACGCCGCATGTCAGCCATGAACAAAACGCATGAAGCAGAACTGGCCCACATCTGGCCCAGATAGCAAAATTGCTCTGGCCCAGATCCGGCCCACACTTTACACTTTCATCTGGCCCACTACCCGCGTGGAATGATGGCACTTGGGCGGTCCGCTCCCGTTTGCCAGATTTAGGCCGCAATCAAGCCATAGCAACGCCGCATGTCAGCCATGAACAAAACGCATGAAGCAGAACTGGCCCACATCTGGCACCGCCACCCCAGAGCCGTGTGGAGCACGTTTTGACGGACAGCTGCATTTTTATGAACTTTAAAAAACAGCTACATTTACTGCTATTATACAGCTTGGATTAGCCAGGACTTTTTACTAATATAACTCCGATTTAATTTGTCTGCAAGAAGAATGCCATATACACCTTGGAGGATGGCATGGTGAGTAAATCATGGGCTAATTTAATTTTTGGGTGAACTAACGTTATCCCTTTCAGAATTAATTTCAATGTTTCTTGAGCAGTAAATCATATTAGAATGATTTCTGAAGGATCACAGGAATAAATTACATTTTCAAATGTTCAAATAGAAAAGTTTTTATATTTTAATAATTAACAATATTACAGTTTTTTTTATTTCCAATAACATAAATGCAGCCTTAGTGAGCAGAAGAGATTAAATACATTTTAAAAAATGTTTTAAGGAGGACCACCCTGGGGGACACTGATCAACTAGTAAAAGGGTTTATTGCATGTGTAATGTTGTTCGTTCCTACATCTATCCTTCACATTAACTTATTGAAATGTATTTTTCTTTAGGCTCTTTACCAACAGTCTCATGGCCAAATTTAATTTGAAAGGCAAGGGGAAAAGGGGGAAACGTCCTATAGAGGGAACCAAGGTTTATCGAGCAATAAAAGGTAAGTCAAATGTCATGTTGACCAGTCTATAAATAACTTTGGACAACATTTCCTTCCCTTCTGACTTAAAAAAATAAAAAGCTATACCATCTTGTTAGATACTTTATTCATCCACAAGAGGAAATTAAGGTTACAGCATTAAAGGGATACTCCACCATTTTTTCATATTAAACTGTTATTCCCTTAATGAAATTTTTTTTGCTCACAAATATGGGGATTTGCCTGTTTGACTGCAGATTGCTGTTGTGTGTATGTATGTATGTGTGTGTATATATATATATATATATGTTTCCAGAGGGTGAAGGATATGTTTTCTGTGCCAGTTAATTTCACTGTAGCTTTGTGTTTCAGCAGCTAGTTTGAGCTGGAAATGCATTACACCTATGTATGCGTCTCCATTTATCACTTGCTGCTTAGACAATCAAATTGAGTTTTTTGAAAAATAATCTAGTCCCATTTCAGAAGGTGGCATATGTTCCAGATAATTTCCCAACAACTTTTTTTTTTTTGATCGTCTCAGCAACAACTGGAGACCCATAAAAAGACGCAATGCATTTCCTGTTGAAACTAGCTACTGAAACAGCTACAGGAAATTTAATACATGGTACAGAAAACATGTCCTCCACCCTCTTGAAACATGCGACTACAGTTATAGAAGTTGCATAAAAATGACGTCTAAAAATAGTCGAAATATGATGCTGAAAAGACGTCCACAAACGACAACATTTGGTCTATAAGTAGCCCATATACGGAGGTCAAATAGTCAAAAAAAGACGTCGCCTGGCATTACAAAACAACCCCTTCAGTGGACCGAAATTGGACGTCCAAAATTACTTATAAAGGACGTCACTACGACGTCGCCTTGCGCAGTAGAAGTTGCATAAAAACGACGTCTAAAAATAGTCTAAATATGATGTTGAAAAGACGTCCACAAACGACCACATTAGGACTATAAATAGCCCATATATGGAGGTCTCGCAGACGTCAACATTTGACGTACCGGTGACGTCAAAAAAAGACGTCGCCTGGCGTTACAAAACAACCCCTTCAGCGGACCGAAATTGGACGTCCAAAAATTACTTAAAGAGGACGTCACTACGACGTCACATTGCGCAGTGGGTTCATTTGAAATGTGAGGGTCACAATATCATGTGGAGTCACTTTGTCGCCAGTGGCCCGTTTGCGATGTGGGTAGGGTTGCACTGATGTTACGCCCCTGACTAGAGCCATGATTTTCTCTAAATAGAACAAATTGATTATACATCATCAACCTACAGCATACTTTTACAACGAAGAAATAAGGTAAAAATCTGTCTGTCCTGTCTGTTGTGCGACTCTTTTTTTTTTGCTGTGGCTGATCTAAAAAAAAATGTTTGTAGTAAAACTACTTTAAGCTACCCTTATGAAAAAGTAGCTACACTACTATCAAAAAGTAGCTAGCTATATTGAAACTACTTTCTTCTTCTTCTTTTTTTTACAATGAGATTGTTACAAATAACATAATAACTGTTAATGAAGAATGTTGTAATATTTGGGGTTCCAAGCAACATAATGCAATGTAATTATGATTTCAAAGAGTATTGGGTGAATTCAGGTTTATTGGGACACTTTTTCCCAGTCATTTCAAAGGGAAAAACTGTCAGAATTATTGCACAAAATTCTGAAATATAGCCTATATCTCAAACTGGCTGTCAAAGTGCAAAATGGCTACAAATTTAACATCAGTGCAGGAACAAAATGTATGCAACTTAAATGAGATCCTCAGGAGTCAGGATTAGGCTAAAGATGCAGGTTACTCACAGCACATGCAGTGATGAAGCGCGAACAGAACCGCTCTGAGACTCCAGTCATGAGCTGCTCGCGTGCGCATTGCTTGACTATTTATTTTCGTTACGAATTGTTTCGTTAAAAAATGGACATTTAAGTCCACATGTCATGAAACCAAGAAACGTCTCAGGTTACATATGTAACCCTAGTTCCCTGAGGGAACGAGACGCTGCGTCGAAACGCTGTGAGAACGCCTCTGCGTTAATGCGTCGTGAAGCGCCTGTAGAACCATTCCATCGGAAAAAAGATCGATCGTCGGCGTGATGACGTCATCGACCGGAAGCTATAAAGCGTCCGTGAAAACAAACAGGAACTAACTTCTGATAAAGCCTGAAGTAAGTGATCACGGACACGCCGGGAGTATGGCAAAGCGACGCAGCGTCTCGTTCCCTCAGGGAACTAGGGTTACATACGTAACCTGAGACGTTCCCTTTCGGGGAACTCGAGCTGCGTCGAAACGCTGTGAGAACGCTTATACCCACATCGCCATAGGACCAAGTGTCTCGTATGTGTGAAGCCGAAGCGCACACGGTTACGAGAGTACCTGTGCCCCAACAGTAGATGCCAGGTCTAGTTCGTAGAACCTGACGAAAGTTAATGGAGACGACCAACCGACCGCGTTGCAGATGTCATGGAGGGAAGCCCCCGACAACAGTGCTTTAGACGCAGCCATACCCCTGGTAGAATGCGCCCGGACAGCCAGTGGAGACGGCTGCCCGGCCGCCTCATAAGCAAGTGAGATGGCCTCGACCACCCACTTGCTCATTCTCTGCTTAGATACTGGGGCCCCTTTCTTAGGGGGCCCGAAACAGACAAACAGCTGATCAGTTTTCCTCCACAGGGCAGCTCTGTGGACATAAGTATCTAGCGCCCTAACAGGGCACAGCAGATTCAATCTTTCCTGGTCTGACGTCGTGAAAGGAGGAGGACAGAACGCCTGAAGAGTGATGGGGCCCCGTGGGCTCGTAGGAACCTTGGGGACATAACCCGGCCTGGGATGCAGAAATGCTTTCACCATCCCAGGCGCAAACTCTAAACATGAGGGCCCTACAGACAGGGACTGAATATCTCCTATTCTTTTTAGAGATGAAATAGCCAAAAGGAATACCGTCTTGAGGGTAAGGAACTTATCCGAAACCTCCTCCAAGGGTTCGAATGGAGGCTCGGACAAGCCCCGTAAAACAATGGCTAAGTCCCATGCTGGGACCCTCGAGTGCATCACAGGCCTCAACCTTAAAGTGCCACGGAGGAAACGTGTAATCAGAGGGTGTCTTCCCAAAGACACTCCACCCAAAGGGACGTGGAAGGCACCCAAGGCCGCCACGTACACCTTTATTGTGGAGGGGGTCAACCCTGCCGAGAACCTTGCCTGCAGAAACTCCAGCACTGTACCAACCGGGCAGTTAACTGGGTCCCACTGGCGTTCTCTGCACCATGCTGAGAAAAGTTTCCATTTCAGAGCGTACAGTTTCCTCGTGGACGGAGCTCTGGAGTGAAGGATGGTCTCTACGACCTCGGCCCGAGAGACCTTCCTCTATGAGCCTAGCCCCCTCAGAGGCCAGGCCCACAGTTTCCACATCTCCGGGCGTGGGTGCAGGAATCTCCCGCCCGCCTGAGAGAGTAGATCCCTCCTGGTCGGAATCTCCATCGGAGAGCCTTCCAGGAGAGATATCAGGTCCGAAAACCATACTCGGGTCGGCCAGTACGGAGGGCCCCGTCCCGGCGTACCCTCTCCAGAACTCCTGGAAGCAAGACAATCGGGGGGAAGGCGTACAGAGGTAGCCTCGGCCACTCCTGTACCATGGCATCCAACCCCAGCGGGGCTGGATGGGTCAGAGAAAACCACTGCGGGCAGTGGGAATTCTCCGCCGAAGCAAATAGGTCTATTTCCGCTTTCCCATAAACCTTCCATAGGAGCTCCACCACCTCTGGGTGGAGTCTCCATTCCCCGGGCCTCGGCCCCTGCCTCGACAGGCTGTCTGCTTCCTGATTCAGGACCCCGGGGATATATACTGCCCTGATTGACAGCAATTTCCCCTGGGCCCGCAGGAGGATCCGATGTGCCAATTTGTCCAACGGACGGGACCTCAGACCCCCCTGGTGATTTATGTAGGCGACCACCGATGTGTTGTCTGACCTGACTAACACATGGTGGCCCCTGAGTTCGGGCAGGAACTGTTTCAATGCAAGAAACACTGCGAGCATCTCTAGCCGATTTATGTGCCAGTGCCGCTGATGTTCCTGCCATAGACCCTGGGACGAGCGACCACTCATGGTCGCCCCCCAGCCGGTGAGAGAGGCGTCTGTCGTTAGCGTTACGCGACGAACATGAGCCCCCAACACGGGACCCTGAGATAAAAACCCCGGGTTTTTCCACATGACCAGAGCACGTAGGCATCGCCGCGTGACTTTGATCGTGCGGAGCGGATTTCCCCTCGGGGAGAACCCTTTTGTTTTGAGCCACCACTGCAGTGGCCTCATGTACAGTAGGCCAAAAGGTATCACGTTGGACGCTGCTGCCATGAGACCTAACAGTTTCTGGAACTGTTTCACAGTGACGGCCTGGCCTAGCTTCTGTTCTTTGACTGCTGCCAGGATCGATGTTATGCGTGTTGGCGATAATTGCGCCCGCATAATTACCGAATCCTAGTTCACACCTAGAAAAGTGGTTCTCTGAGCCGGAGAAAGCACACTCTTCTTGGCGTTCAGCCTCAACCCCAGCTTCGACATATGGGCGAGAACAGCATCTCGATGCTGAACCGCCATCTGCTCTGTATTCGCTAGAATCAGCCAGTCGTCGATATAGTTCAGTATGCGGATGCCCTGCAGACGCAACGGCGCCAGAGCTGCATCCACACACTTGGTGAACGTGCGGGGTGACAGTGCTAGACTGAAGGGAAGTACTCGATATTTGTATGCCTCTCCCCCGAAGGCAAACCTCAGGAACTTCCTGTGATGTGGAAGGATGGAGACATGAAAATACGCATCTTTGAGGTCTATGGTGACAAACCAATCCTCCGACTTGATCTGCGCTACAATCTGTCTGAGTGTAAGCATCTTGAATTTGAGCTTGGCCACCGAGCGATTTAATAGGCGCAGATCTAATATCGGGCGTAAGCCCCCATCCTTCTTCGGCACGATGAAGTAACGGCTGTAAAAGCCAGACTCCCTGCTGGGAGGGGGAACCCTCTCTATAGCCCCATTTTGCAGGAGTGTCTCTACTTCCTGTGCCATTACCAGAGCCTGCTCCAGGCCCACTTCTGTAGGTAGGACACCGCTGAAAGGAGGTGGCCGACTTCTGAATTGAATGGCGTACCCCTTCTCTATTATCTGCAGGACCCAATGAGATATATTTGATAGACGTTTCCACTCGTCTAGAAAATCTACTAAGGGAACCAGCCTCTCGAGGCTGGCCTCTGGTGTACTTTGAGCAACAAGCACAGTGCCCTGAAGCGGCGGACCGGCAGGGAACGACTGACTTGACTGCTCGGGGGCCCCCCGAAGGGGGCGCGGACCACCCTCGGGTGGCCCGCGGAGACCGACTGCGCCCCGGCATTGCGGCGGGGTTGGCAGCGCGGCCCCCAGAGGGTGCCGCAGGGAAACGGGTACCGTAGGCAGGGGTAAGCACCGTTTCCCTACCGGGGGAACCACCCTCAGCGTCCTGACGCTTCTGGCGTCAGGAACGCTTCGACGAGGCCTTCTTGGCGATCAGGACTGTCCTCAGATCAGTCCTGCCCCTCGAAGACCTCGCCTGAGAGCGCCGCCCCTCGTCCCCACGCTGAGGGGGAGTTCGGGTGGCGACGCTCTGTTTCTGCTGCGCCCTGTGAGCGGAGCTCGTACTCGGCTTGGGCTGCCTGGTATCGGCGGCAGCCCCAGGGACCTGGACCCGGAGAGGGAGAAACTGCTTTAGCGCCGCAGCTTGTTTCTTTGACTCCTGGAACCTCTCGGTGACAGTGTGTACTGCGTCACCGAAGAGGCCGCCAGGAGACAGCGGCGCGTCGAGCAGGAAGCTTTTCTCCCTCTCCTTGATTTCAGTGGGGTTGAGCCACAGATGCCTCTCCGTAGCCACCAAGGCTGCCATAGAGCGCCCCACACATCTGGCCGTCTCCTTGGTGGCCCGGAGAGCAAGATCTGCTGACGTTCTGAGCTCATTGATTAAATCACCCCCCACTTCATCACGTCCATCTAGGTCCCTAAGCAGGTCAGCCTGATAAGCCTGCATAATTGCCATAGTATGTAGGCATGCAGCAGCCTGACCTGCCGCCGAGTACGCTTTGCCCACCAGTGCCGACGTTGTTTTTAATGGTCTGGTGGGCAAAGTCGGGGCCTTCAGGAACGATGCCGAGGAAGGCGAGAGATGGCTCGCAAGCGTCTCTTCTACCTTTGGCATCGCCCCATAACCGTAGTGCTTCAGCCCCAAGATGTTGCTATAGACCGAAGACTGAGGGCTGAACACACGGTATGACGCCGGTCTCTTCCATGACTTTGCCACCTCGGTGTGCAAATCATGGAAGAATGGCAGGCCTCGTCGCTGAGGTTCTGAAGCGCGAGCGGGCAGGAATCTTTCATCTAACTTGCTAGATCTCTTTCTTCCTGCCTCTGATCTTTCAACGGGCCAGTCAATATTTAATCTGGCCACAGCTCGCGTCAAAACCTCAACGAGCTCCTCACTCGCAGGGGACTGAAGTGGCGAATCTTCAGTCACGATGCTCTCAACGTCCACCTCCTCGGAGCTGGATAGTTGGAGCACCGGCGACTCTCTCGGGGGGGGGGAAGAAACCGCAATGCGTGCTTCCAAGCCCCGAGAAGAGCCGCTGGATGGTGCAGGTGAGGGCAGAGATAAGGCAGCGCCCGTCTCAACCCCTCTGCAACATCCAATTGTGAACCCCACGACTGCAGCCTCCGCTCTGCCTCGGCAGCAGCGGGACCAGAGCCGCGGGGAACACGAGCCGAGGCACCCTCCTCGAAGAGTGCCCTGTGGGAGCGCAGCGTTCTCAGCGGTAGTCTTTCGCAGTGCTCGCAAGCAGCCCCCTCGAGGGCTGCCTGGGCATGCTGCGCTCCCAAGCAGGCAACGCAAAGAGAGTGTGTATCCCCACCCGTGATGTAGCGTGGGCAGGGATGAACACACCTCTTGAACTGACTGCTTTCACTCGCCATTTCTCTATCTATTTATTTTCTCTTTTTTTGTAAATATAGGAATATTTAACAAAAGGGTGGAAAAACTCTTGCAAATAGACAGACAAAAACACCAAATAGACAGACAGGTTCACACAGATCGCTTGCTGAAGGCTCAGAAGCTGGTTCCTGTTTGTTTTCACGGACGCTTTATAGCTTCCGGTCGATGACGTCATCACGCCGACGATTGATCTTTTTTCCGATGGAATGGTTCTACAGGCGCTTTACGACGCATTAACGCAGAGGCGTTCTCACAGCGTTTCGACGCAGCTCGAGTTCCCCGAAAGGGAACTCTGCTTCTAATCACAGGTCGAGAGCTGTCATTCCATAAATGATGTTTCTTAAAAAACTAAGTTCGGGAGAAGCACGTTCAAATGATCTACCTAATCATGATGTCATTCCAACCAGCTGTCAACAATCAGTAATCAACATGTCTACCAATCAGCTCAAGTGGAGGATCACATAAATACCCAGTCAACTCACCAACGTTCCTTGACAAAGTTTGCAGCATCCCTCCACCACCCCTTCTACCTCACACGCACCTGGTTAACTTTCCTAACCAGAAATACGGGGGGAGTACTCTGGGTTCGGGCCAAATACCGAGCTCGGAGCCCTCTCCTCGGACAGCACGCCAAATACGCATACCATTTATTCTATCTGAATTATTTGTAAGTGTGAACTCGTGAAATGAATTAAACATATAATCAGTGTTAGGTAGTACTATTTATTACAAAAAGCAGTTTAATATCAAACAATAAGATTCCATGTATGATGTCGCGTTTTTATTGGTCAGTCGTTGAAGCCTATTCCTGAATGGTTGTTGCCGTTTCGACGGCGTTTATGCCAAGAGCAAAGAGAACGAAACCGTAAAGAAGAGTACTTCTCGCGAGCGCACGGAAGACAGTCTGTGCACATACAGGCTTAGTTTAAGTGAAGAGGAGAGATTAACGATTGCACTGGACACGTTTTAAGTGCAGGCATATTCTCTGAGTGAGCCCAGAGAAAAATCTTCCAAGTGCAGCGTATCTGAGAGCGCACGCACAGGTCTCGCGTACGAGCAGGGAGATTCGCGCTCGGCACATTACATTCCGCGCGCGAGAAGAGAGAAATTTGCGCTCGCGCATTATATTCCGCGCGCGAGCAGAGAGATTCATGCTCGCGCACTACATTAATGTACTTTCGCGCTGCAATAATGCGCTCTCGACGGGGCCTCCCAAGATAAGGCGGGGCCCTAGGCGACCGGCTCTGATTACGATGATGTCAATTATAATTATTACTATGCTAAGTTTTGATTACTAATACTTTATATGGATGTTTTTGAATGTATTTTCATCCGCCGGGATGATAGAAATGAAGTCATTACGTAAAGACGTAAAAGAACCGGTGATCCGTTTTTTTTAACCGGATCATGGAAACGAACTGTCCGAAAGAACCGGTTCGCGGAAAAGAACCGAACTTCCCATCACTAACACAGAGCCTCAAGAACAAGATAATCCCAAGGGGGTAATCTAGCACTCGGAAAGCGTTCCACCCCTAGGGGCTGCCATTGCTAACCAAGCCATCACCTGCTGTTAGCATCCCATTGACTCCCATTCATTTTTGAGTCACTTTGACAGTGAATAACTTTACATCTGAGACGTTTAAAGACTCCATTTGTCCATTGTTTATTTCTAAAGAAACACGACAATGTATAAAAGGCTCCATTACCTTGTATCTTACACTATCGCCCCGCAGAAGCTGTTTTTGTAAAAATAGGCTAACGATTGCGTCATAACCAACGCGACCCTGTCGCACAGTTGAGAAATTACCGTATAGACCTGAGGAGACGCTCGCAGGCAATCTTTTACTGTCTATGAGACAGTCGGGGGGACGTGGAGACATGTCCTGGAGACTAGTCTGATAAAGTCAAGGGAGAAGAATGGGGAGAAGCCCATAGTGAGCTAAAAGCAACGGGAGAAAATATTTAAACAACGTGATTCAGCTTTCGCTTTCCACATCTACTAGAAGACTCACAGCTGTCAGACAGGAGGCTCACGTCACATCTACGTCCTCAAGCTCAGTCTGAGCCTGCGCAGTTCGCTCAGCCATCAGGAAGTGAGTGCCCCTAGGTTGACTTCATTCTTTCACCGTTGACGTCAATGGGAACGCTCGGTCCATTTCTTTTACTGTCTATGGATAATCCTGGGGATGAACTTAAAAACGGAAAATGAGAATCGGCGGCGGTAGTTTACTTTCCATTGAGGATGCTAACGTTATGGTTGGTCAGTGTTGCTAAGTCTCACAAGACAAATAAGCAACTGCAGTTTCAAAAAATAAATAAATAAATATATATATATATATATATATATATATATATATATATATATATATATGTATACATATATATATATATATATATATATATATATATATATATATATATATATATATATATATATATAATTTATTTATTATCATCAATATAATTTATGATCAATTTATCAATAAATGAGCCTGCTATTAAATTGAAACCTTTCGGAGTTTATAACGTCTCAGTCTATGGTCACATCACATGCCTGCACGTTGAACGCAATTTTTCTTCAATGAGGGGCGAGACAGGATGTATGAGGACGAATTACAGCAGTTGTATTGTTGCATTGAATGACTATTAGCTCAGCTAATTTAGCTGTGAAAAGACAGGCAATGTATTGGACAAAACAGTGACCATAAATGTAAAGAAATGAAGTTGCTTGTCATATTTTCCTAACAAGCAACCACATTTTTTAAAATAAGCCCAAAAAACCGCAACCCGGGACTCGAGACTTGTAACAAACAAGTCAAACAACAAACAAACTAACTACAAGTTAACAAACTTGTAACACACTTGTGACATGCCAAAAGAAGAAGCCCAAAGTCGAGGACTTGGCAACTATGGTTACGGTTTGGGTTGCAGGTGATATTAGCAACCATCCTCAAGAGGGCCCAGAATTATATTATTTTATATATATAATGCGGGTGTGTAGCCTACACATTAATTTATACCAGGGTGGTCCAATGCGACTCCATAATGCCATAATGACGCCGCAAAATTCAAAGCACCTTCTCTTAAGTGTTGAGCATCCCCATAGCACCTGCAAAAGAAAATCTCTGGAGCCGCCACTGTGCACAATACAGCATAACTACAGTAGAGTGTAGTACGATTGGAAGGCCCATGAAGACTTAAGATGTAAAAAAAGGTCTTATATTTGTCTTTTAGAATTAAAATTTGTATAAGGCTCCTATAGGTTAAGACACATTTTAAGACATTTTCCTATCGGTCAAATCACATTAATGGCAACTAAAAAAGATGTCATCGCCATTAAAGTGAAATTACCGAACATGAGGCCGGACATATATACTGAACATATATATATATATATATATATATATATATATATATATATATATATATATATATATATATATATATATATACAGGGCTCTACATAACGCCCATTTTGGGCGCATTTACGCCTAAAAATTACTGCGTGCGACTGTGAAAAAATATTTAGGCGCACCGGTGCGAGTGACCCGATCTATTCTCATGAATGGATGTGTAGCCTAATACAATCGGAATAAAAACTACAACACGGAGTGAATCAACACTGAGAAACTGATAGGCTACGTTTCCTACTGCAATCTACTGCTTTTCATGCCTTCAGTCAGCAGAAGAAGTGCAAAAACATGTGCGTCGGACTACACTTCAAACAACGATTGTTTACAAAGTGAAACGTGTGTGACGACGCAGCCATGCGCACTTTACCAGACGCCTCGCGCTGTTTATTTACAGCCAAATAAAAATGAACTGTAAATACCACATTTGGATTATCATAAACAAGCTCAGAAATTAGCGGATGCTTGGGGCATAAATGCCATCAAACAATAATGTATTAATAATACATTTAAAAAGCCCTTGAGTTAATCTTTATCACTCATGCTGTTTAAAAAAATACTAAATGTATATAATGAGCAAGTATATCATGAAGAATTTTTCCAAACCGGGTTTTTGTCTTATTCTGAATCACTGTACACACAAAATAAGTTATTCCAGCTGCGGATTAGCACAATATCTGCGTGATATTCACCACAAACTGAGAGAAGTAGATCCGGCTGCAATGTTCTTCCGCGAGGCGCATGCGGTTCTGTTTATGAAGCGCCAGACTGCCAGAGCGCCAAAAGTTACAGCTTGTTATTGCTCAGAGTATTGGCATGATTGCATGTGTGATACTGATCTCGTACAAAAATCTAATAGACAAGTTGATATTAAGTAACAAACGTTTTTAGCCACAACACTGTCTATTTGTGAAAATCAAAGCCCTACCAGAACTGATTCGATTCGATTCGATTCAAATGAATCTGTGTTTTGAACTATTGACTGAATGACTTGCCGCCACCTACTGGCGGTTTTATTTTCATATTTATACTTTGCATGGGCTTTTTATTTAAAATATTAAACTTTTAAAGTTTAATTTGTACATATTTCTAAATTCAAAAACGTTTATGTAAAACATTCATACAACATTAACCCATGCATTAATGCATTAAATGCATAGGTGTTTGATTGTATGAAGTCCAGTTCTGCTTTTTGTGTGTGTGTGTGTATTTGTGCTGTACTCTCAGAAGTTAATGATAATATTATGTCAGAATTATGTTGAATTTAAGAAATTGACAGATGATGCATACATTTAATAAGATTAGAAAACATTGCTCTTATAATGGTAAAAATGACCCTGGACATTAAAGGACAAATATCGTCCTGTAATGGGAAAGTTATAATTGGAATGTGTTTGATGGATTAGAATGTGCTCCTAAATTTTTGACTGTGCTCCTAAATTTTTTAAATTAGGAGCACAAGTGCTCCTCAAGAAAAAAGTTAGCGTAGAGCCCTGATATATATATATATATATATATATATATATATATATATATATATATATATATATATATATATATATATATATATATATATATATGGTTCATGAGAAAAACCCAGTACATTCAACAGTAATATAGAAGAAATTAGATCTCTGATAGATTAAGTAGTCAGATTCAATACTTTATTTAGCATGCATTTTTAGGGCAATATATTATAAAGTGCTTGGAGCAAAGGTCAAGCAAATAAAGTTGACTCTGTACAAGTCAGTGTAGTCAATAAGAAACAATGAAAAGAGAAAAAGCTTAATGTCTTTATTTTATATGATATATACTGCATATATATATTGTTTTTCTTTCAATATAGCTCATGGGCAATAAGTACAATATGTAGATTTCTTTCTTTTTTTTAAATAGATGACTTGTATGACATTTTTTCTTGCGTACAATTTTTGTGTAAGAATGATCAAAAATAACACCTCAGAGTAGTTAAGGACACAGCAATTAACATTTTAGCAATATCACCATTTAAATACATTGGAAATATGAGCATAACGGTTTTAAAGCCAGCTTTCATAAAGGAATGTTGTCTGATAATAAGTATTGTTGAAGATTCAGTGTATGAAATCAAAGAATAATAAAACATTCAAAATCGAAGTCTGTATCTAAACTGGATGTCTTTAGTTGGTTGCATGGAGCCAAAGCCCCATCGTCTGATATCAATGCCTGGAATCTCTTCATTTGGGTTTATCAGCTCCAAGTCAAAGTAGGACAGCATGAGAAAGACAAACTGTTTCAGCTCATTTGTGGCGAAGAATCTTCCTGGGCACATAGTCGTTCCTGCTCCCCAAGGCATGTTGTAATACTTGAGTTTCTTTCCACCCTTGTAAAAATCAGTCTTTTTGCTTCCATTTGGTGTGAGAAAACGGTCATACTTGAAGGTAAAAGGATCTGGGTAAACTTCTGGGTCTACCTGAACAGCTATGTAGGGGAAAATCGCCACTCTGTCACCCTCACGGATCTTGTACTCTTGTCCGTTGGCCATGTTGATGGTCATATCCAGCATGACAGCTCTTGTAAGGACAGGGGCAGCTGTTAGACGAAGGGTCTCCTCCACTGCACTGTCTAGGATAGGAGTTTTGAGGAGCATATCCCTAGTCAGGTCAATTAGTGGCCCACCTTGTTTTACCTCCTGTCCTGTTTCTCTGAGCACCTGTTCAACTTCATTCTTAATGCTGCTCATAGCCTCAGGGTGCTTCATCAGATACAAGAGTAGCCAGAATGCTGCAGGACCTGTGTTTCCCTGAGATGCCCACAGAAGCAGAAACATGTATCGATCCTGCATTAACTCTTCCATGCCCTGTTCAGCTCTCACCTGTTGCTGTTCATGTACCCAGCCGCTGATGTTGTCTCTAGATCTCATCTTCTGCACTGAAAGTGTGTTCCAGAACAGCCTTTTCAAACGCTCTGCCTCCATCTTCTCACTGGGTCCCAGGACACCATAAGCCAGATTCGGGAATAACTGATCATATTTTCTGAATTCCCAGAAAAGTTCATTTGAATGCTCCCGGTCTACTTGCTTAGCTTTTTCCAAAGTCCCTGTACTTTTGTGTGACTCATTACCAAACAGTGCCAGATAGCCAGCACGAAAGACAATGTTGTAGCTGTAAGCAAATAGTCCAGTTTCTTGCCATGGCTTGTCATCCCCAGATCCAACGCTGTGGAGCATCAAATTTTGAAGATTGCACATCATGGCCTGAGTCATAACAACCAGACCATCTCCCATGAGATGCTTGGTACTTGACGCCTGGAGAAACTTGTGTTCATTTTCCAAGGAATGATAGCCAAATACTCTTGCAACCAGTTGCTCTGCAAATTTAGTAAAGTCCAGCTTTGTTCTTGCCTCTTTAACCACTGAGCCAAAAGAAAGTGGATCTGTAATGAAAGTGAAATAAAATCCTCCTAGCTGCACTGTAAAAATATCTCCGTGTTTTTCTTTCATTCTCTGCAGGAATTTGGCTGTGTCCTTCCTGAATTCCAGCACATGACCAAGCCAAGGAATAGGGCCCTTATCCAGAGGGGGTTCTCCAGGTCGCCTGCGGCGAAAAGACCCCAAAAGGTAGAGGGCACCTATAACAGAGATAAAAAGAGCAATGAGGATTTGAAGGAGGCTGCCCATGTTCCTCTTTTGCCACTCTCGTAGCTGCACGATGTTCTGTGTTGAATTCCCCTTTCTTGGCAGCTTGGTATGCCCCACCCCCTGTAGTCATTCCAAATCACATGACTTCTTGTGAATTTCTTTAGTGCAGGAAATGACTCTTAATATCAAGTTTCTCAACACTGTAGTGTTGTTTTTGTGTATGCAGTGTTTTTTTGTATGTGTTTTGGATATATGTCAATGTCAGATGACACTCTTCAGATCATTTATGTGAACATATTATTATCAAATTATTAAATTGCCATAATGTACAAGATCAGGGCTTCCCTAAATAAATAAATAAAATAAAATATAACCAGTTATTGATTTTTACATCCAAACTGGTATCATTTGATATTTGTCACTTGTAACATATCCAGATGTAGTAAATTTATCATTAATACATTTTTTAAATAATTTATTTTCTGAAATAAATGTTATATTTAATAAAAAATATTATGTGAAAATAGTTATTTTAAACGCCTACAAACTAAGTACAAAACATTAATATATCTATGAACTAATAATAATTCAATAGAATAATGCTAATCATTATGGCTAGTGAGAAAGAAGCAATGAATAGCTTATGCTGAATTCAGATTATCCTAATGTCAAATGTATATCTCCTACATCACAGATAATGTTATGATGTAAAAGGAAAAGGATCAAGGCTATTCTTATCACTGAGATAAGATAGTTCTTGTTGCAGTAGTTAGACATAACCTTGATGGTGCAATAAAGGTTACCTTGATTCATTGCCTGTTGCTAAATGTCTTCCAATACCTGCATTTACAGTGGAGCAAAAAAGTATTTAGTCAGCCCCTAATTGTGCAAGTTCTTCCACTTAAAAAGATGAGAGAGACCTGTAATTTCCATCATAGGTTCACTTCAACTATGAGAGAAAGAATGAGAGAGAAAAAATCCAGTCCAGATAATCACATTGTCTGATTTTTAAAGAATTGATTTGCACATTATGGTGGAAAATACGTATTTGGTCATAACAAAAGTTCATCTCAATACTTAGTTAAATACCCTTTGTTGGCAATGACAGAGGTCAACGATTTTCTTTAAAGCTGAGTTCACTGCCTGATTTTAGCCCCGATTTTGACTCGCCGACAAATCACGCAGTGCTGGGAACGTTACTTTAAAAAAGTAATTAGTTATAGTTACTCACTACTTGTTTCAAAAAGTAACTGAGTTAGTAACTGAATTACTCTATAATAAAAGTAACTCATTACCAGGGAAAGTAACTATTTGCGTTACTGTAAAAAAAAAAAAGTTGCTATAAGTCATAGAATTTAGATTTTTCACAAGTCAGTTGAAATGAATAGAACAGACAAGTGTTTGTACATAACTTTCGATAATTATTGCCAGTGTTGGTCAAGTTACGTGTTACACTTTTTTTAAATGTTCAAATGTGTAAAATAACGTGGATGCCCCCAATATTAAATGTTAAATGAATGAAATGGACACAAAATAGAATAAATTATTATTATAAAACATTGTACTCTAATTTACACTATTTTAATGTTGCTGTGGGACAATGTGAGAGACACCTTTCAAATTTAATACATTATTGTAAATATCAGTCATTTTTAATCAGTAATTAAAAACAATAAAACAAAGTAGATTGTTTAGAACTGTAATATTTATTGCACAGACCCCAACTGGCCATCAAATAAATCTAACAAATAAATGATGCTACCAAAAATATATTATCCTAAATTACATAGCCTAGACTCTTTGTAGTTTTTGTAGTTGTCGGCGATTCTTCCTCTTGTACAGTCACGCAGTGTGAACCCCTCTGTCGCCGATCCATTGCACAGTGTGAACACGGCAGTGACTGAATACTACCCCAGATAGTCATGCAGTGTGAAAAGAGCAGTGACCCGACGAGTTTGAAAATCATGCAGTCTGAACTAGGCTCAAGTTGACACAAGGTTTTTACACATTGTTGCTGGTAGTGTGGCCCATTTCTCCATGCAGATCTCCTCTAGAGCAGTGATGTTTTAGGGCTGTCACCGGGCAACACAGATTTTCAACTCCCTCCAAAGATTTGACTGGCTAGGCCACTCCAGGACATTGAAATGCTTCTTACAAAGCCACTCCTTTTGTTGCCAGGGTGGTGTATTTTGGACCATTGTCATGCTGAAAGACCCAGCCATGTTTCTTCTTCAATGCCCTTGCTGATGGAAAGAGGTTTTTACTCAAAATCTCACAATATATGGCCCCATTCATTCTTTCATTTATACGGATCAGTCATCTTGGTCCCTTTGCAGAAAAACAGCCCCAAAGCATGATGTTTCCACTCCCTTGCTTCATAGTAGGTATGGTGCAACTCCACATTCTTTCTCCTTTAAACACCACAAGATGAGTTTTTACCAAAAAGTTTTATTTTGGTTTCATCTGACCAAATGGCATTCTCCCAATCCTCTTCTGGTGCTCTCTAGCAAACTTCAGATGGTCCCAGACATGTACTGGCTTAAGCAGGGGGACATGCCTGGCACTGCAGTATTTGAGTCCCTGGCACCATGTGTAACATTGTATTAGCCTTTGTTACTTTGGTCCCAGCTCTCTGCAGGTCAATCATTAGGTCCCCCTTGTGTGGTTCTGACATTTTTGCTTCTTGTGATCATTTTGACCCCACGGGGTGAGATCTTGCGGTGAGCCCCAGATCGAGGGAGATTATCAGTTGTCTTGTATGACTTCCATTTTCTAATAATACTCCCACAGCTGATTTCTTCACACCAAGCTGCTTACCTATAGTAGATTCAGTTTTCCCAACCTGGTGCAGATCTATAATTTTGTTTCTCGTGTCATTTGACAGCTCTTTGGTCTTGGCCATACTGTAGTTTGGAGTCTGACTGTTTGAGGTAGTTGACAGGTGTATTTTATACTGATAATATAATGAGTTCAAACAGGTGCCATTAGGTACAGGTAAAGAGTGAAGGACAGAGGAGCCTCTTAAAGAAGAAGTTACAGGTCTGTGAGATTCATAAATCTTGCTTCTTCTTTTTTTTGTAGGTGACCAAATACTTATTTTCCACCATAATTTGCAAGTAATTGTTTTTTTTATTAAGATTTTCTGGATTTTTTTTCTTCACATTCTGTCTCTCATAGTTGAAGTGTTCCCATGATGAAAATGACAGGCCTCTCTCATCATTTTATGTAGGAGAATTTGCACAATTGGTGACTGACTAAATACTTTTTTGCCCCACTGTACTTTACTTACAGCAGAGTTTAGTGCCATTTAAATGGTCCCTCTTTTCTTAAATATGTATATTATTAATAATATTTTGGTAAATACTGGGTTTTGTTTTGTTAAACAATGAAGATGCAATATTAGCATGTAACTTGATAGGGGTGTGCATTGGCACTGCCTTCACGATTCGATTCGATTACGATTCACCAGGTAACGATTCGATTCAATTCGATTCTACGATGCATTGTGATGCATCAAAATTCTACTGCACACAAAGCAAATTTTTCATCAGTTATGAGGCAATACAAGCAGATATTAAACAACAGATTGTATTGGCTGCTATGTGTCTCCTGTATCTTTGACATAAAAGTTATTAAATAAAATAAAATGTAATTAAATAAAATGAAATAAAATGCAATTAACCCTTAAATGCATGACTGTTTCACCAAACATTCTTACATATTCAGGTCGTTAGCGACCCAGATCTATATTTAACATGGATAGACCTCTACCTGTCGTGATAATATATAAAACTCCTGATGTTAGAGTAACAGCTACAGAAGAATAAAATAAAACCTATTTCGTTACCTTTTGGAGCTTGGAAGGATTCAGTTTGAGCAGATGTTTAATACCATCATCATATGTCCTCGTCAGAGCTCGTTTACCAGTACTTTCAGCGTCTGCCTAATATTCGCGATCTCCAGCATATTCTCCAAACTCATTTTCAATGTCTTCAAAATCAATATTTTGATCACTGACAGCTTCTTGACCACATCCATCATCAAGAGACAGTGTGTCACGGTTCATGGATTCCCTGTCTCACTCTTGGGTGCGTGTTGAATGTAGGTGAGGGCGGAGCCTGGGATTGGCTCATCATGCACCTGTGGCTGATCACCTGCACCAGCTGCAACTCATCACCTTCACCCTATTTAGTCTCTCTGTTTCTCTCTTGTCTTTGTCAGAGCGTTGTTGGATGTTTCCCCTTGTGTCTCCGTGTTGGTTGTCGTTTCCCCCTTCCGTGAAACGCTGGATCCCTTCCCGGATTACCTGTACCGACCTCCCGAGTCACAGCTGCTCACAGCCTGCCCGTGTCGCCAACAGAGCCTCTCTCACTGCTCTGTCTTATCCAGACTTCTTCAGTGTTCTGAGTTTTGACTTCTGTGACACTATCCGTCAAATAAACTAATTACTTGCTTTTGAATCCTGCCTCTGTGAATCCGTTACAGAACGCTCTGACCAACCATGGATTCAGCGAGTATCAACGCCCTACTGACCAGCAGCAACGAGAGACTGGACCAGCAGGAGGCGAACTTAACTGCCACAGGACAGGCAGTACACACCTTGGTGGCACGGGTGGCCGAGCTGACCCAACAGATGCAACAACTCGTCGGTCCCACTGTGCCCGACCCACCGCCGATTCCCCACACACCATCTACATCGCGGCAACCGGAACCACGTCTGCCTACCCCCGAGAGTTATGCCGGTGAGAGCAATTATTGCAGAGCCTTCCTTACCAAGTGTTCCTTGTTTTTCGCTCTTCAACCGCAGACTTTCAACACGGAAAGATCCAAGGTGGCATTCGTCCTCACCCTGCTCTCCGGACGAGCCGCACTTTGGGGAACGGCGGTGTGGGAGAACCAACATCCTTGCTGCTCCTCGTTCCAGACGCTGGCGGCAGAGATGAGAAGGGTGTTTGACCGAGCGGTGACCGGAAGAGAAGCGGCACGTCAACTCGCAGAGCTCCGCCAAGGTAACCGCTCGGTCTCGGATTATTCCATCGAGTTCCGCACCCTGGCCGCCGAGTGCAAGTGGAACGAGGAGGCACAGTGGGACATGTTCCTGCATGGGCTGGCTGACCGCATCCAGAAGGAGATATTCGCCATCGACCTTCCGGAGAAGATTGACGGTCTCATTGACCTTGCTTTGAGGGTGGACGCTCGTCTGAGTCGGCTGAGGTCCAGGATGGAGCCTCAGCATGGGAGTGTCGAATGCCCTCAGGCCAGCGCTACGGATGCGGTCAGCTACACCTTCGACCCGGAGCCCATGCAGGTGGGTCGAGCTCGGCTCTCCCAGGAGGAGAAGGCGAGACGGAGATCCCGTGGTCTTTGCCTGTACTGCGGCGGGAACGGACACCTGCTAGACTCCTGCCCGGTAAAAGACCACGCCCGGCGGTAAAAGGAAGGCTACTGTCGGGCGGGATCTCCGTGGAAAAGACCTCATCCTCCACTCTCCTCCCGGTGAGATTGCTGTGGGCAGCTCAGGATTATTCCAGCCTCGCCCTCCTCGACTCGGGAGCGGAAGGTAACTTCATTGACTCTGCCCTTGCTCACAAACTTAACATACCCACCATTGCACTCAAGAACACCATTTCTGTCAACGCACTCAACGGACAAGTTCTCCCTGACATTTCATTCACCACTGAACCACTTACACTGATCACTTCCGGCAACCACACAGAACGCATTTCATTTTTCATCCTGGACTCCCCTTTGGCTCCCGTTGTCCTCGGTCACCCTTGGCTGGAGTTACACAATCCAAGGGTTGACTGGGGACAAAACTCTGTGTCTGCGTGGAGTGATAAATGTTATGAGTCTTGTTTGGTGTCTGCTTGTTCGTCTGTTTCTCGTTCTGTTTTTCAGAGTGAGACGGTGAATCTGTCTAACGTGCCTCCGGAGTACCTCGACCTGAAGGAAGTGTTCAGTAAGTCCCGAGCTGCTTCTCTCCCTCCGCATCGTCCCTATGACTGTGCTATAGATTTACTCCCAGGTAAGTCTCCGCCTAAGGGCAAACTATACTCTCTTTCTATTCCAGAGAGGGAGGCCATGGAGAAATATATTTCTGATTCTCTAGCCTCCAAATTCATCCGCCCTTCCTCTTCTCCAGCGGGGGCGGGGTTCTTCTTCGTGGGGAAGAAGGATGGTTCTCTGCGACCTTGCATTGATTACCGAGGGCTGAATAACATCACGGTAAAGAATACCTATCCTTTGCCGTTGATGTCTTCAGCTTTCGAGAGGTTACAGGGAGCATCCGTCTTCACGAAGTTGGACTTACGTAACGCTTATCATTTGGTTCGCATCAGGGAGGGGGATGAATGGAAAACCGCATTTAACACCCCCAGGGGGCATTTTGAATACTTGGTCATGCCTTTCGGCCTTTCCAACTCCCCAGCGGTTTTCCAGGCACTCGTCAATGATGTGTTGAGAGACATGGTCGACCAATTCATATATGTCTACCTGGATGACATTTTGATTTTTTCTTCGTCTCTCCAGGAACATGTTCGACACGTCAGACTAGTGCTTCAGAGGTTGCTAGAGAATGGGCTTTTTGTCAAGGCGGAGAAATGCGCTTTTCATGCACAGTCTGTTCCTTTTTTAGGGTACATCGTGTCATCGGAGGGAATGCGCATGGATCCCGACAAGGTTAAGGCTGTGATGGATTGGCCAAGTCCAGATTCCCGTAAGGCCCTACAGAGGTTTCTGGGGTTCGCCAATTTCTATCGGCGTTTTATTCGCAATTTCAGCCAACTAGCCGCACCTCTGACTGCCTTGACCTCTCCCCGAATGACGTTCAGGTGGTCCGATACAGCCGAGGCTGTATTCGCCAAACTGAAAAGCCGCTTTGTTTCGGCTCCCATCTTAGTCGCCCCTGATCCCACACGTCAGTTCGTGGTAGAGGTCGACGCGTCAGAGGTGGGGGTAGGAGCGGTTCTTTCACAGCGCTGCCCCTCAGATGACAAGATGCACCCGTGCGCGTTTTTCTCCCATCGTCTTTCTCCTGCCGAACGCAATTATGACATTGGTAACAGAGAGTTGTTGGCCGTCAAGTTAGCGTTGGAGGAGTGGCGTCATTGGCTTGAAGGGTCGGGGGTACCTTTTATTGTATGGACGGATCATAAGAACCTTGAATATATTAGATCTGCTAAAAGACTCAACTCCAGGCAGGCTCGGTGGGCACTTTTTTTCGGACGTTTTGACTTTGTTCTCTCGTACCGCCCCGGGTCTAAAAACATCAAACCCGACTCTTTATCTCGTATTTTTGATGCTTCCGAACGCCCGGTTACTCCCGAGTGTATTTTGCCAGAGAAGATAGTTATCTCTACACTCACATGGGAGATCGAATCGAAGGTCAAAGTGGCCTTAGAAGGGGTAACGCCCCCGCCCGGCGGCCCACCGAGTTGTTTGTTCGTTCCGGAGGGGTTAAGATCCGAGGTCCTCAAATGGGGTCACTGTTCCAACATTGCCTGTCATCCAGGGGTAAACCGCACTTGCAGTTTAATAAAGCAACGATTTTGGTGGCCACTTATGGCTCGCGACATTCGCAGTTTCATTTTGGCTTGCTCGGTCTGTGCGGTTGGTAAGACATCTAACCAACCTCCCCAGGGGTTACTTCAGCCGCTGTCTGTTCCTTCGAGACCCTGGTCCCACATCGCTCTAGATTTTGTTACCGCCCTCCCGCCCTCCCAGGGCAAGACGGTCGTTTTGACCGTCGTGGACCGATTCTCGAAGGCAGCACATTTCATTCCCTTGCCCAAATTACCCTCAGCCAAGGAGACAGCGGTATCTGTAGTAGATCACGTCTTTCGGTTACATGGCCTCCCGATGGACGTGGTCTCCGACAGAGGTTCCCAATTTGTGTCCAAATTTTGGCAGGAGTTTTGTAAATTACTAGGAGCCACGGTTAGTCTGTCTTCGGGTTATCACCCCCAAAGCAACGGTCAGACCGAGAGAGCCAATCAGGATCTGGAGAGAGTGTTGCGATGTTTGGTATCCAAGAATCCTTCATCCTGGAGCCAGCAACTCTCTATGGTTGAGTACGCTCATAACTCGTTACCAGTGTCATCTACGGGCCTTTCGCCATTTGAGTGTAGTGTAGGTTACCAGCCACCTATTTTGCCTAGTCTGGATTCCGAGGTCGCGGTCCCCTCTGTTCACGCCTTTATCCAGAGGTGTCATCGCACATGGACCAGAGCCCGTGAGACTCTGCTCCAGGTGGGAGCGCGCACCAAGGCTAAAGCCGATCGCCACCGGTCTAAGCCTCCCGTTTACGTCGTCGGTCAAAAAGTGTGGCTTTCTACCAAGAACATTCCTCTCCGCTCCGTATCTAATAAACTTGCTCCCAAATTTATCGGCCCGTTCACTGTCACCAAGATCATTAGTCCGGTGACAGTCCGCCTCAAACTCCCTCCGGCGTACAGGAGGATTCATCCCGCCTTCCATGTATCCAAAATCAAACCTGTTTTTCACTCCCACCTTAATCCGCCAGTCCCGGTTCCCCCACCGCCGCGACTCGTAGATGGGGAACCAACTTATTCGGTTAATCGCATTCTGGATTCTAGACGGAGGGGACGCGGTTTCCAGTACTTGGTGGACTGGGAAGGTTACGGTCCGGAGGAGAGAAGTTGGGTTCCTGCTAGGGACATTCTGGATCACTCCCTTATTGATGATTACAATCAACAGGTAAGGTCGGCTGGGAGCGTCAGGGGACGCTCCTAGGGGGAGGGGTACTGTCACGGTTCATGGATTCCCTGTCTCACTCTTGGGTGCGTGTTGAATGTAGGTGAGGGCGGAGCCTGGGATTGGCTCATCATGCACCTGTGGCTGATCACCTGCACCAGCTGCAACTCATCACCTTCACCCTATTTAGTCTCTCTGTTTCTCTCTTGTCTTTGTCAGAGCGTTGTTGGATGTTTCCCCTTGTGTCTCCGTGTTAGTTGTCGTTTCCCCCTTCCGTGAAACGCTGGATCCCTTCCCGGATTACCTGTACCGACCTCCCGAGTCACAGCTGCTCACAGCCTGCCCGTGTCGCCAACAGAGCCTCTCTCACTGCTCTGTCTTATCCAGACTTCTTCAGTGTTCTGAGTTTTGACTTCTGTGACACTATCCGTCAAATAAACTAATTACTTGCTTTTGAATCCTGCCTCTGTGAATCCGTTACACAGTGACACTAACATATGATTGTGTTTAGTACTTGCTTTCTGAAGTAAATCACTAACCCATTTCAAGTTTTGCAGATTATAATTATTGTTTCGTTTTCTGTCAGAGGTAACTATGAGTGAAACGTCACTTCATCATAGGGTTTCAGACATTGCCACCTTGTGGAATAAAGGTGAATTGCGCCCGGAACCGGAAGTATTTGAAACTTCACAACTTTATCGTCCGCCAGAAAATAAACAGTGACATAATCGATTATGGCACTTTGCCGCATCGATGCTGAATCGTTCATGCCCCGCATCGCGATGCATCGCCGAATCGATTATTGTTGACACCCCTATAACTTGAGATCTTTCAGAACAAAAATAGGCAAAAGATCATATGCGGGCAATTTAATTTAATTTTTAATTTTTAATTTATCTTTATTTGATAGGGACAATGCTCATTGATCAACAACAGGTTACTTGCTGTAAACAAGCCAGAGTTAGCTACTACAGCTAATTTCCATCTGTTGTCCCTAGCCAGATCTTAAAAGGCACCCTAAGATAAAAAATTCAAAAATACATATAAGAATTAACAGATGCAGTAGAAAAGTAATAAATACAACAAAACTTTTAAAACAATGTAAGAAAACACTCAAACAGACAAAATATTACTCCTCTCACCCTCAAAAAGAGGGTATTCTCTTCATACATATGTAAAATCACCGAGAACCTCTGGTAATAATTACTTTACCCCCACGTCCCCATGTTAAACTAATCCAGTCCGAATAGGGCTTAAGTATTTGGTGTATGGTTACAATTGTAATTATTCCTAATCCAGAATTTAAGATGTATATTAAAAGTGGATAGGCTATTGCACTCCCTTAACTCAGTGGGAAGACTATTCCAAAAGATTATGGCTCTGATAGAAAAGGCTGTGTTTTCCAAGCCTACTTTGTCTATATTGTACTATACAATCTCCTCTGGTGGTTGCTCTAGTTACTCTAGTAACCTTATCTTTCTGTTTTATAAACTGGCACAGTGATGGTGGAGCAAGCCCATGGAGTACCTTAAAGACAAGACAGGCATCAGCATAATTTCTAAAGTTTTCAAAGCTGAACATATTATGTTTTTTGATAATGTGACAGTGATGGTAGCTATTACCCTTACGGTCCAATGTCTTTAATGCCTGTTTATAAAGTGACTCCAATGGTTGCAATGTTGTTTTATTAGCTTGTGACCAGCTAGTTAAACAGTACGAGAAGTGTGAGAATATCATAGCATGCAAAAAAAGCTTTGCGGCCTTCATCGGTAGATATGATCTTATATGTTTAAAATGTACCAAATTAAATTTGACAATATTAGCAACCTTTTTAATATGTTTTTTAAATGATAAATGCGAGTCTAGGATGATTCCCAGGTATTTAAAGTCAGATACCACTCTAACCTTCTCTTGGTTAACAATTACCTCAGGGTCATAACTCACTGTTATTTGTTTTGTAAAATACATACATACTGTTTTACTTATGTTCAGATGTAAACAAGAATTTGTTAGCCATACGGATACCTTGCTCATGGCCTCAGCCAATTGGTGTGCAGCTTGTTGTTTATTTTTAGCATGCACATATAGTACTGTGTCATCTGCATACATTTGTAAATGTACAGATGGACAAACAGTGGGCAAGTCATTTATATAGAGACTGAACAAAAGGGGGCCCAATATAGATCCTTGAGGGACACCTATTTTACAGTTTAGAGATGTAGAGTGAGTGTTGTTAATACGCGTACTCTGTTTTCTGTCAGTTAAGTATGATTTCATCCATTTAATAGAATTTGCACAAAAATTAAAATAAGATAGTTTTGACAAAAGAACATTATGATCGACAGTGTCAAATGCTTTTTTTAAATCTAAAAATATTGCCCCCACCACACCTCCTTTATCGAGAAACATTTTGATATTCTCGATAAAAAAGCAGTTGGCAGTTTCTGTTGAGTAATTACTTCTAAATCCAAACTGCATAGGATGCAGTGGTGTATGGCCTTTATTAAGATGAGTAGTTAGCTGTTTCGCCACCCATTTCTCTGCTACCTTGGATACTACAGGTAGTATACTGATGGGCCTGTAGTTCTCCACCCGTGTTTTATCACCGGCCTTAAAAATGGGGGTTACCACAGCTTTTTTCCATGCATTTGGGAAAATACCTTGCCTAATTGACAAATTTATTAAATGTGTAAGAGGTTTAATGAAAAAGTGTTTATAAGTTTTAAAAAAAACAGAATCAAGACCAAAGGCATCTTTAGCTTTCGAATTCCTTAGGGAGTTTATGGTATTCTCTACCTCAAGGTCATTAATTTCCTCAATTCTAAAAACAGGTTTATCATTATCAACAGGAATGCTCACTATATTACTAGTAATGCACTTCTGAGCAATTACTTTTATATAAAAATCTGCTTTGGCTTTCCTTAAATTTCTAACTACTCTATTTCTGAGTGATGTATAGCAATACCAGTCACTTGTGAGTCCTGACCTAAGTGCAATCTTTAGTGAGGAATCTCTGTCCTTCATCTGTTTCCAGAGGGCCTCATTGAGCTAGGGCAGAGAATTTTTCTGTCTTGGTCTGTGTATCATTCTTCTGCTATATGAGGATATCGTAGTACTAACAATGCTTGAGAACAGATTGCAACTGTCCTCTACATCTTCAATAGTTAGAAATTCAGTCCAGTCAATATCATCTAAAGCAGACTTGAAGTTATCTACATTATTTTTAGGAATACTTAAATGATATTGTTTCACTATAGTTGTGTTCTTAAAGCGTTTTTTGGTGAGTTTCCTTCCCAGTAGTGTTATATTATGGTCAGATAGCCCTGTTAATAAATTATATGATTTTATTATCCTTTCCGGTCTGTTTGTAAACATTAAATCAATTTGAGTCTGAGAGGAGCGAGTGATACGAGTGGGACCAAGAACTAACTGGGTGAGATTAAATTTGTCTGTTATGTCTTTAAGTTTTTTCCGATCTGAGTGATTTTCCCAGTTTATATTAAAATCACCCATTAAAATTACCTCCTTTCTTTCTTGACATTGTTTTAACAGTTTATATAAGTTATCATAGAAAGCAATAGGAGATGAGGGGGGACGGTACAAGCAAATTAAAATAAATGACATTTCAGGGGATAACCAAACATTCAATACAAGGTATTCAATATCTAATACAGGCGACCATTCGATCAAATTGCATTTGATTGTGTCTTTCACATAGATTAATACGCCTCCCCCTCGCCCTTTAACTCTGTCCTTTCTGAAAACATTATATCCAGATACATTAACAACTGACTCTGGGGAATGTTTACTTAACCACGTTTCTGAGACACCAAGAAAATCCAAGTTGGAATTATTTAGTAGATGTTCCATTTGATCGCTCTTTGAGAGCATACTACGAATGTTAATATGTCCGCCTAGTAATCCCCTTGATTTGGAACGTGGGTCCCATATAATTTTTGCATGGTTCAAAGTTCGGAAAAATTTAAACTTACAGTGTTTCCTGATAGCTGGATTAAGATCAGTAAGTTTTCGTTTACCAAGAACAAGTCGCTTTACCGGTGTAGAGATCCCCAGCTTCGGTGGCAGTGATGAAAGCTCACCGCTAGCGTGCGTCAAAGTTCCGGAATATTTTTCACGTGTCACTCCAGAGGCCGCACATGGATTCAGCGCATCCAATGAAGATTGCAGCGCGATGTCCATCGATGCCATCCAAGAGCACCCGCATACTCCCCGGCCTCCTTCCACACCCAGACTCCGACTGCCGCCACTGTCCCACCGATAATCCAGGGCAGGTCTCAGGCAACAGCCATGTGCGTTCACGGCGAGGCCGGCGTCACCAATATCGGATCCGTACGGACCAGGGTTAAGCTCGACATCTCCAGCCAAAAGAAGGATTGTCAACAGCAGAAGGACTTTCTGGTAAGGTCGTCTTGATTTAATTTTCCTTTGGATACCTGTATGATTTGGCAGGATAGCTTGGCCTTTATTTAGCAAAAATTCGTAAATAGCATGTTGGCTCGATGTGTTTGGTCTGGTGCCGTACTGAGACTTTTCAAGCCCAGCTGAACCGGCGCAACAACATCGCACAGAGAGTAAAAGTAACACCAGGACTAAACTTGCTGCAAGCAGACTTTTAGTGGTCATAGCACACATAGTTCTTTCTCAATCAGATATATCAGACTGGTGTCAGACCCAGATTCATGATGAAAACGGTCCAGAAAGAGGGAGAGTCGACTCAACTGGTCGCCATCATACGCAGGACACCCCTACCACAGAGTGCACCTACACTGCAAGAACTGCAAGAACAGTCTAAACAGGCAAAAAAGACAGTAGAGATAGGCAAAAGGGGTAATCCACGGAACGGGCAAGTAATCCAAAACCAAGAGACAAGAAACCAGTAGGGATGGCTAAAACAAAACTGATGTTTCGAAGCTGTGTTGAGATCCCAAAGCGCAAATGTTTCGAAACACTGCTCCGAATTGTGATTCAAAACACTCATGTCACGTGACTCCCGCTAAATGAAGCTTCAAAGTGTTTCATCAGGTAGCGCCTGTCGAAACTGGTTTAATTGCAAGCGGCGGGAACAAACCACATCTATATTAACCTAATTCCCCACAGTTTAAAAGTGAAGTTAATCCATCTTCACCTCGTGGGTTTTGTGAGAGGTACATTTTGTGATAGCAGTGATTTTGTGATATACATGATTTATGGTTAGTTAGATTTAGGCTAGATTTAAATTAGATATACTGACTGATAGGTAGACAGTGACAGATAGTTAGGATAGATATAGGTGACATATTCATATGCTAAGTTAGATAGTAGCTGCGTTTCCATTACAGATTTGCGAAAAACTTTTGAGATATTTCTTAAAGGGATCCCATGGTGTTGAGACTTGTATGGCTTAATATAACATAAATGATGTCTATTACTGAATTATGTGGTAGAAAACCCATGAAAGATCTATGTTATTTAAAAAATCGATTTTATATTTGGACAATGGGCGGCGCCATTTTGTTTGCATTCTAGGTTGATGACGTAGAGTGGTTGAACTCCTCAATCAGCTGGCGTTACCCGTAGCTATTTTTACCACAACGCAACTCGAAAATTGTTTCAGAGTTAAACAAAACAAATGAATTGCTTTGTAATTGTACTTAAAACACACTCAAACATACATGTGCACACAAACTCACCTACACAAGTCACAAACAGATCGGCGGGCGCGCACACACACACCTCTGTCTCAATCGCATGCATCATCACCAAAACATCCTGCCTCTCTTCCTCACGTTACTTTATCCCATCGTCCTACCTAGATATTTCCCTCTGCTGGTCACATTAGGCATTATAGTTAATCTACTATCAACAGTCTATCTAGGGAACAGGATGTGTTGAACAGGATATCAACACAGGGAATAGATTGAGGGTTATGTATGCGCGCGCAGTGCGTGCGTGTGTGTGTGTGTTCGCGCCGATCTGTTGGGGTGTGTGTGTGTTCGCGCCGATCTGTTGGGGTGTGTGTGAGTCTGTGTGAGAGAGAGAGTTTGTGTGCACATGTATGTTTGAGTGCGTGAAGTCGGACAGCTGTTTGTAAATCGGCTTTACTCGGTTGAACGTGAGACTGAATGACTGCACTCGAACATGTCCACTATGGTGTCGGACAACACTACAAATGTCCGTCCCTTCAAATAATGCCCTATTTAAGGGTATAGGGTCGATTTCAGATTCAGCCCC
Source organism: Pseudorasbora parva (assembly GCF_024679245.1). Lineage (NCBI taxonomy): Eukaryota > Metazoa > Chordata > Actinopteri > Cypriniformes > Gobionidae > Pseudorasbora > Pseudorasbora parva. The sequence continues at coordinate 25,838,931 of NC_090180.1, read as the reverse complement.
TGTCGTGGAGACTGAGCAGCCCAACATCTCGATTGAGACAGAGCAGCCTGTCGTGTGCGCGCCCGCCGATCTGTTTGTGACTTGTGTAGGTGAGTTTGTGTGCACATGTATGTTTGAGTGTGTTTTAAGTATAATTACAAAGGAATTCATTGGTTTTGTTTAACTCTGAAACAATTTTCGAGTTGCGTTGTGGTAAAAATAGCTACGGGTAATGCCAGCTGATTGAGGAGTTCAACCACTCTACGTCATCAACCTAGAACGCAAACAAAATGGCGCCGCCCATGGTCCAAATATAAAATCGATTTTTAAAATAACGTAGATCTTTCATGGGTTTTCTACTACATAATTCAGTAAGAGACATCATTTATGTTATATTAAGCCATACAAGTCTCAACACCAGGGGATCCCTTTAAATGTCAATTTAAAAAAAATTGCGAAATGACAGCGTTTCCATGGCTGCAGTTATGCAACTAAAACATATTATTTTCCTCTCAAGATAGGTCATTCCGAATTCTCATTTTGATGGCACTTGGTAGGTTTGTTTATCCCATCCACCGCACCAGCCATTATTTTTATTGGAAGGAGACGTGTCCAATGTCCAAGCATTAATGGCAAAGAAAGCCCCTTAGGTTACTTAAGCGGCACGGATATGAGGTGTGTGTGTGTGTGTGTGTGTGTGTGTGTGTGTGTGTGTGTGTGTCAGATCTGCTTCAATGTATAATCAATTAATTGCCTGTATATAAGAAACAAACCAAGATAGTCTGGAATGGATTGACGTACATAACTAGCCTGTTTTCTCTGCCTTTGAGTAAGGCTGAAACTATAGCTCTTTCTGTTTTAATACATTTCTTGAATATATGTCTTAATTACAGTAGGCCTATATATAGTTATATTATTTGTGGCTGCACCGGGGTCCGTCATTACTAGGTTTAAGTTACGCCACTGTCCTTATTAGGAGAAAATATATGTCCTTTTAACTACATTATATCTTATTACGACACAATTGAGTGGAAAATATAATATATAGGCCCTATGTCGCAGCAATGCGTCACCACACCAGGTGACCTGTAAATGCGGAAAAAACGTTTCCATTGCAGTTTTGCGAAAATGTCCTTTTTCGAATTGCCAGAAAAACCACCTCATAAGAGCGTAAAAACTTTTTCCGTTTCCATTGGGCGTATTTTTAATTCACAATTTCAATTTGCGCAATTTGAAGGGTAATGGAAACGCGGCTTGTGACAGATAGCACAGCATAAGATAGAGATATAATTATATAGATATAGGCTGTAGATATATATTCATACAGATAGATGTGGAAGCTCAACATATGAGATGCCGTATCTGTGGTGTGGGAGCATTTCCATGTGGAAACACCAAATAAAGTGAGGTATGATTTGTGATAGGCAACTAGCCTACTGCAATACATACTGCAAAACAATACATCATCCATGATGCGCCATTTGAAGAGGTTGCATTTGGAGGCTGCAGAGGTTAGTAACATTTCCCCTGTACCTAGGCCTGCTACTGACACTGCTGGGCCATCTAAGCAAGGTATGCATTGTTTAAAATATAATTAACTTACTGGAAAGAGAGAGCAGTAATTTTCCTGCATTTGTATGTACTTGCTCAAAAATATTTGTACATGCCGGCAACAAGTGTCCCTTGGGGAATGATTTTTTCAAAGGCTGGAGAAATTATAGGTTAAAAAAAGAAGTCGACTAAGTCCTTCAGCAGCAGAGCAAATTGTTTTTTGAATAAAAATGGTATGTAACAACTGGGACACATTGTGCCTGTATTTATTTTATTAATCTTCATTTTTCGTGACAAAAAAAAAAAACTAAAGTTATTCACAATGAGGAGGCTACAGGTTACAAAACCAAGTAGTTGTCAGACAGATGGTAAAAAAAAAAACTTGTAAGGGGTGGTTTCATGTTTTTTTTTCTAGGCTTGGTTGTGTTAATGAGGCGCAGTATAACGTCTCAGGTTACGTATGTAACCCTAGTTCCCTGAGGGAACGAGACGCTGCGTCGAAACGCTGTGAGAACGCCTCTGCGTTAATGCGTCGTGAAGCGCCTGTAGAACCATTCCATCGGAAAAAAGATCGATCGTCGTCGACGTGATGACGTCGCCGACGTGATGACGTCATCAACCGGAGACTATAAAAGGTCCGCGATCACAAACAGGAACTAGCTTCTGATAAAGCCTGAAGTAAGTGATCACAGACACGACGGGAGTATGGCAGAGCGACGCAGCGTCTCGTTCCCTCAGGGAACTAGGGTTACATACGTAACCTGAGACGTTCCCTTTCGGGGAACTCGAGCTGCGTCGAAACGCTGTGAGAACGCTTATACCCACATCGCCATAGGACCAAGTGTCTCGTATGTGTGAAGCCGAAGCGCACACGGTTACGAGAGTACCTGTGCCCCAACTGTAGATGCCAGGTCTAGTTCACAGAACCTGACGAAAGTTAAAGGAGACGACCATCCGGCCGCGTTTACAAATATCGTGGAGGGAAGCCCCCGACAAAAGTGCTTAAGAAGCAGCCATACCCCTGGTTGAATGCGTCCGGACAGCCAGTGGAAACTGCTGCCCGGCCGCCTCATAAGCAAGTGAGATGGCCTCGACCACTCACTTGCTCATCCTCTGCTTAGATACTGGGGCCCCTTCTTAGGGGGCCCGAAACAGACAAACAGCTGATCAGTTTTCCTCCACAGGGCAGCTCTGTGGACATAGTATCTAGTGCTCTAACAGGGCACAGCAGATTAATCTTCCTGGTCTGACGTCGTGAAAGGAGGAGGACAGAATGCTTGAAGAGTAATGGGGCCCCGTGGGCTCGTAGGAACCTTGGGGACATAACCCGGCCTGGGATAAGAAATCCCCGGCGCAAACTCTAGACATGAGGGCCCTACAGACAGGGACTGAATATCTCTTATTCTTTTGAGAGATGAAATAACCAAAAGGTTTTCTTTCTTTTTGACAAGCCCCGAAAACACAGGCTAAGTCCCATGCTGGGACCCTCGAGTGCATAACAGGCCTCAACCTTAAAGTGCCACGGAGGAAACGTGTAATCAGAGGGTGTCTTCCCAAGACACTCCACCCAAAGGGACGTGGACGGCACCCAAGGCCGCCACGTACGCCTCTATTGTGGAGGGGGTCAACCCTGCCGAGAACCTTGCCTGCAGAAACTCCAGCACTGTACCAACCGGGCAGTTAACTGGGTCCCACTGGCGTTCTCTGCACCATGCTGAGAAAAGTTTCCCTTTCAGAGCGTACAGTTTCCTCGTGGACGGAGCTCTGGAGTGAAGGATGGTCTCTACGACCTCGGCCGAGAGACCTTCCTCTATGAGCCTAGCCCCCTCAGAGGCCAGGCCCACAGTTTCCACATCTCTGGGCGTGGGTGCAGGAATCTCCCGCCCGCCTGAGAGAGAAGATCCCTCCTGGTCGGAATCTCCATCGGAGAGCCTTCCAGGAAAGATATCAGGTCCGAAAACCATACTCGGGTCGGCCAGTACGGAGCCACTAGGAGTACCTGGGCCCCGTCCCGGCGTACCCTGTCCAGAACTCCTGGAAGCAAGACAATTGGGGGGAAGGCGTACAGAGGTAGCCTCGGCCACCCCTGTACCATGGCATCCAACCCCAGCGGGGCTGGATGGGTCAGAGAAACCACTGCGGGCAGTGAGAACTCTCCGCCGAAGCAAATAGCTCCCATATACCTTCCATAGGAGCTCCACCACTTCTGGGTGGAGTCTCCATTCCCCGGGCCTCGGCCCCTGCCTCGACAGGCTGTCTGCTTCCTGATTCAGGCCCCCAGGGATATATACTGCTCTGACTGACAGCAATTTCCCTTGGGCCCACAGGAGGATCCGATGTGCCAATTGTCCAACGGACGGGACCTCAGACCCCCCTGGTGATTTATATAGACGACCACCGATGTGTTGTCTGCACATGGTGGCCCCTTGAGGTCGGGCAGGAACTGTTTCAATGCAAGAAACACTGCGAGCATCTCTAGCCGATTTACGTGCCAGTGCCGCTGATGTTCCTGCCATAGACCCTGGGATGAGCGACCACTCATGGTCGCCCCCCCAGCCCGTGAGAGAGGCATCTGTCGTTAGCGTTACGCGACGAACATGAGCCCCCAACACGGGACCCTGAGATAAAAAACCCCGGGTTTTTCCACATGACCAGAGCACGTAGGCATCGCCGCGTGACTTTGATCGTGCGGAGCGGATTTCCCCTCGGGGAGAACCCTTTTGTTTTGAGCCACCACTGCAGTGGCCTCATGTACAGTAGGCCAAAAGGTATCACGTTGGACGCTGCTGCCATGAGACCTAACAGTTTCTGGAACCGTTTCACAGTGACGGCTCGGCCTAGCTTCTGTTCTTTGGCGGCTGCCAGGATCGATGCTATGCGTGTTGGCGATAATTGCGCCCGCATAATTACCGAGTCCCAGTTCACACCTAGAAAAGTGGTTCTCTGAGCCGGAGAAAGCACACTCTTCTTGGCGTTCAGCCTCAACCCCAGCTTCGACATATGGGCGAGAACAGCATCTCGATGCTGAACCGCCATCTGCTCTGTATTCGCTAGAATCAGCCAGTCGTCGATATAGTTCAGTATGCGGATGCCCTGTAGACGCAGCGGCGCCAGAGCTGCATCCACACACTTGGTGAACGTGCGGGGTGACAGTGCTAGACCGAAGGGAAGTACACGATATTGGTATGCCTCTCCCCCGAAGGCAAACCTCAGGAACTTCCTGTGATGTGGAAGGATGGAGACATGAAAATACGCATCTTTGAGGTCTATGGTGACAAACCAATCCTCCGATTTGACCTGCGCTACAATCTGTCTGAGTGTAAGCATCTTGAATTTGAGCTTGGCCACCGAGCGATTCAATAGCCGCAGATCTAATATCGGGCGTAAGCCCCCATCCTTCTTCGGCACGATGAAGTAACGGCTGTAAAAGCCAGACTCCTTGCTGGGAGGGGGAACCCTCTCTATAGCCCCTTTTTGCAGGAGTGTCTCTACTTCCTGTGCCATTACCAGAGCCTGCTCCGGGCCCACCTCTGTAGGTAGGACACAGCTATTATCTGCAGGACCCACTGAGATATATTTGATAGACGTTTCCACTCGTCTAGAAAATCTACTAAGGGAACCAGCCTCTCGAGGCTGGCCTCTGGTGTATTTTGAGCAACAAGCACAGTGCCCTGAAGCGGCGGACCGGCAGGGAACGACTGACTTGACTGCTCGGGAGCCCCCCGAAGGGGGAGCGGACCACCCTCGAGTGGCCCGCGGGGACCGTCTGCGCCCCGGCATTGCGGCGGGGTTGGCAGCGCGGCCCCCAGAGGGCGCTGCAGGACAACGGGTACCGTAGGCAGAGGTAAACACCGTTTCCCTTCGGAGGGGACTACCCTCAGCGTCCTTTTGTTTCCCCTGCCCTCCGAGGAGGGGGCGGACCACCCTCAGGTGGCCCGCGGAGACCCTCTGCGCCCCGACATTGCGGCGGGGTTGGCAGCGCGGCCCCTTGAGGGTACCGAAGGAAGACGGGTACCGTATGCTGAGGTAAGCACCGTCTTCCCACGGAGGGGAAACTAAGGGAACCAGCCTCTCGAGGCTGGCCTCTGGTGTAATTTGAGCAGCGAGTGCAGTGCCCTGAAACGGCGAACCGGCAGGGAACACCTGACCTGACTGCTCGCATGCCCTCCGAGGAGGGGGCGGACCACCCTCAGGTGGCCCGCGGAGACCCTCTGCGCCCTGACATTGCGGCGGGGTTAGCAGCGCGGCCCCCTGTGGGCACCGAAGGAAGACGGGTACCGTGTGCTGAGGTAAGCACCGATTTCCTTCGGAGGGGAAATGCCAGGGACGATGCAGCTGAAGGCGAGAGATAGCTCGCAAGCGTCTCTTCGATCTTCGGCATCGCCCCATAACCATAGTGTCTCAGCCCAAATATATTACTATATGCAGATGTATGTGGGCTGAACACTCTATATGATACCTTTTTTTTTTTTTTCTTTCTTTACGTTGTTTTCAATGGTCTGGTGGGCAGAGTCGGGGCCTTTAGGGACGATGCCGAGGAAGGCGAGAGATGGCTCGCGAGCGTCTCTTCAACCTTTGGCATCGCCCCATAACCGTAGTGCTTCAGCCCCATGATGTTGCTATAGACCGAAGTCTGTGGGCTGAACACACGGTATGATGCCGGTCTCCTCCATGATGTTGCCACCTCGGTGTGCAAATCATGGAAGAATGGCAGGCCCCGCCGCTGAGGTTCTGAAGCGCGAGCGGGCAGGAATCTCTCATCTAATTTACTAGATCTTCTCTTTCCTGCCTCAGATCTCTCTACGGGCCAGTCAATATTTAATCTGGCCACGGCTCGCGCTAGAACCTCAACGAGCTCCTCACTCGCAGGGGACTGAAGTGGCGAATCTTCAGTCGCGATGCTCTCAACGTCCACCTCCTCGGAGCTGGATAGTTGGAGCACCGGCGGCTCTCTCGGGGGGGAAGAAACCGCAATGCGTGCTTCCAAGCCCCGAGAAGAACCGCTGGATGGAGCAGGTGAGGGCAGAGATAAGGCAGCGCCCGTCTCAAACCCCTCTGCAACATCCAATTGTGAACCCCACGACTGCAGCCTCCGCTCTGCCTCGGCAGCAGCGGGACCAGAGCCGCGGGGAACACGAGCCGAGGCACCCTCCTCGAAGAGTGCCCGGCGGGAGCGCAGCGTTCTCAGTGGCATACGCTCACAGTGCTCGCAAGCAGCCCCCTCGAGGGCTGCCTGGGCATGCTGCGCTCCCAAGCATGCAACACAGAGAAGATGTGTGTCCCCGCCCGTGATGTAGCGTGGGCAGGGAGGAACACACTTTCTGAAATTGCTGCTTTCACTCGCCATTTCTATCTATTTTATTTTCTCTTTTTTCTGTTAATATATGGAATATTTAACAAAAGGGTGGAAAATCTCTGATAATAGACAGACAAAAACACCAAATAGACAGACAGGTTCACACAGATCGCTTACTGAAGGCACAGAAGCTAGTTCCTGTTTGTGATCGCGGACCTTTTATAGTCTCCGGTTGATGACGTCATCACGTCGGCGACGTCATCACGTCGGCGACGATCGATCTTTTTTCCGATGGAATGGTTCTACAGGCGCTTCACGACGCATTAACGCAGAGGCGTTCTCACAGCGTTTCGACGCAGCTCGAGTTCCCCGAAAGGGAACTCTTTATTTCGATCTTAATTTAGTATCAATTCATATGTATTATATAGCTTACAGTACATAATAGGAAAAAAATAGTTTATCTTAGCACTATTTTAAACGTTTCTTGGGTCAAATTATATTTGCTTGAATTCATTAATATTCACTTGTGTGTGCTTATACTTAAGTATATACATATATACTTAAGGTTTTAAATTTCACATTTAAAGAAATCTAGTGTTTGATCATATCTGAATATTTATTAAAATGCAAGATAAATAGTAAGATAAAAAGTTTTTGAGCAACTAGATTAGATACATGGAGATTAAAGTTAATAAAAGCCTCTTTAATAAAGAGCCATAAGGCACCTACTGGGTAATGGCATTACAAATTAACATTATTAATTTTTAGCCACAAAATGACTCTAATTTACCTCTTTGAATTGGAATTCTCAATTTTAACCTTGATTGCCAAGTTAGACAAATTGTAATATAAATAATACAAATATTACAAGAAATATATTTTAAGTGGTCATTAGTTGACAATAATTATTGCATGAATGGTATTTAGTACCAAAAGATCTCTTCAAAATATTCAATAAATATTATTGAACTAAAATATAGAACACTTATTTAATTGAAAAATAGTTACGGTGTATGGTCACATTTGACCATCAATGAGTATGAGTGTGACCAATTAGTAAGGAATACCTGAGGGCTAAATACAACAATAAAATTAATGTTAAAAATGTTGCATCTCTATCACTCTCCATAATAAAACTGTAAATATGGCTGACTTAATAATCAATGCACACTAAGCTGTACTGTTTACCAAAACCTGCTGCAAACATCTGTATAGTGATGAATCTGCTTAAGCCATTCAAATGCATTGACATAGTGCTAGAAGTATTGAGCGCTCCATGAGCCACGTGACTGCGCGCGCCTCCAGGAGATGAGAGGATGTTGCAACTCGCTTTTTAACGCCTCTGGCTTTAACATTAGCGCCAAAATGCTATTTATTGTTTGAATCTCGCATTAAAACTTAATAATAAAAAAAGCTATAGGCCTAGTTTTGTTTATTATCAAAAGCAGGTTTGGCAATTTGACGTGAGATTAAAGGGTTAGTTCACCTAAAAATGAAAATTATTTTACTAATTACTCACCCTCATGTTGTTGAACACCCATAAGACCTTCGTTCATCTTCGGAACACAAATGAAGATATTTTTGTTGAAAGCTGATGGCGGAAAAAAGGCTTCAGAAAGGCCTCCACTGGCATCCACTACATTTCCACTCACAAGACCCATAAACGCACTAAACACATCGATACAAAGTCCATCTCACCACAGTGGCTGTACAATCATTTTACAATGCGACGAAAATAGTTCCCTTTCATTCGGTCACGTTCGGCGTACGTCGGACTGACAGACAAATTGGGATCATTACTTTGAGCCCCTTTCAGCTTCGAGATGTAGAGAATGGGCCAATGACTATTGGCGTGCGTGTTTCCCATATCGCACCCCGCCCCGCAGCATGGGCATAAAGCAGAAGCGATCGCAACGCACTATTGTCATTCACCGAACACGGTGTTGATGAAGAAGACTGTTCCTGCTTCAGCAGAGAGAGAAAGAGAGAACGAGAGAAGAGGCTTCTTTGAGTGCTGGTGGGATGGCATGATCAGTGAGCTCCGTCGATAAATTCGGTGAGTGCGTTGCAAATGGTCAGAGCATACACAGGGCTTCACTAATCTCCTGTGTTTTGCCGCGGTCGTTCCTGGGTGCTTCAGCACATTTAAAAGAGCGAATTATCTTCTAAAAGGGCAGCCTGAGTGTGACACAGTCTTTTTCAAGACTGGTTTCTGGATGTGGTTGTTTCCTGTCCTGATGTTTAGATTGCGTTCGTGGGTGATCCATGTTCTCTCAGGAGAACGGGATCACGTCAGCGCGTTGTTCTTAATGCCTTCCCCACGAGGGTTTGAGTGTTCAGCGCGCTGTGTGCCGTCTGCTGGCTGCTGCTCTCTCATGAGAACATGACCATGTCGGCGTGTTGTTTGCTTGCCTTTTTCACCAGCTGGGGTGCCACGTACAACGGGCTTGCCATTTCGGGTATGTGGACAGGGCCTCAACTGCAAAGGCACATCAACTGCCTGGAGTGGTTAGCAGTTCATCTTGCGCTGGGCCACTTCAAAACGCTGCTACATGGCAAGCACGTTTTGGTCCGTACGGATAGCACTAGTGCTCCTTGCGACAGCACCTCCTTGGCCCATTCCTCTGAGGAAGGACCTCCTGACTCAGAAACGGGGCTCTCTCTGGCACCCGCGTCCATACCTCTGGAAACTCCATGTCTGGTCCCTGGACGGGACACGGAGGTTCTAGGCGGTCTGCCACAGGCTGTGGTAGACACCATCACTTCAATTAGAGTGCCCTCTACGGTGCACCTCTATGCGTTGAAGTGGAACCTGTTCGTCGACTGGTGCTCTTTTTACCGAGAAGACCCCCGAAGATGTTCAGTCGGTGCCGTGCTTCCGGTGCCGTCTCCCTCCACCCTCAAAGTTTATGTTGCCTTGACAGCCGTTAATCATGATTTTGTAGGTTGAAAATCCTTAAGGAAGCACAACCTGATCGTCAAGTTCCTGAGGGGGGCGAGGAGACTAAATCCGCCTCGCCCTCCCTCGATACCCTCTTGGGACTTGTCTCTGGTGCTGACCGCACTGCAGAGACCTCCCTTTAAGCCTTTGCAGTCAGCAGAGTTAAAATTCTGTCTCTGAAAATGATACTCCTGACTGCATTGCCCTCCATCAAGAGGGTATGGGACCTGCAGGCATTTTCGGTCAACGAATCGTGCCTGGAATTCGGGCCGGACAACTCTCACGGGATCCTGAGACCCTGACCTGGCTTTTCTCTGTCCCGTCTGTGCCCTTCGGACTTGCGTGGACAGAACGCAAAGCTTTAGACCTCAGAGCAGCTCTTCGTCTGTTACGGAGGCCAGCAGAAGGGAAAGGCTGTCTCCAAGCAGAGGATGGCCCACTGGATAGTGCATCGTCTTGGCGTACGAATCCCAAGACGTGCCCTGCCCGGTCGGGGTTAGAGCCCACTCCACCAGGGGTGTGGCCTCATCCTGGGCGCTGGCTTGTGGCGCCTCTCTGACAGATATGTGTAGAGCTGCGGGGCTGGGCGACACCCAACACGTTCGCTAGATTCTATAGTCGACTTGCTGTGCCACTCCCTTTCCCATGGAACGGATACGTGCGCTTATATGCTCCAGTCGAGTTCCCCAGAATGGTGAACCCTGTCGAGTCCTCCGCAACCCGCGGCAGTCGGACGCGGCGGAGCGTCTGATGCCAGGTCTAACACTCATATGCATTGGTGGAACTTGTTAGGGACTTTCGATATGTGAAACACGTACGCCAATAGTCATTGGCCCGTTCTCTACATCTCGAAGCTGATAGGGGCTCCGTTCCTTTCCCTCCTTCAGGGAACGAGGGTTACCATACGTAACCGAGACATTTTTGTGCACACAAAAATCAAAATAACGACTTTATCCACTAAGTTATTGACGTGAACTCGACGCATGGGCGAGAATATGACGCAGCTCCGCCATTCAGATACATGACCCGAAAGCGAAGAGGTGCGCCGCTGTTACGTGAGGTCACGTCTGAGACCTACACGGAAGACAATAACTTGGTGGATAAAGTCATTATTTTGTTGTTTTTTTGCGCACAAAAACTATTTTTGTTGCATTTTATAATCGTCGCAAATTATTGCACAGCAATACTGTAATGAGATGGACTTTGTATTGATGTGTTTATCTTCATTTGTTTTCCGAAGATGAACAAAGCTCTTACGGGTGTCCAATGACATGAGGGTGAGTAATTAATTAAATAATTTTCATTTTTGGGTGAACTAACACTTTAAGTTGGGCAGCGTGAGAGCGTGACACAGAGCCTGAAAGCGTGTGTCTCACGCCAAATACGTGAGTTGGCAACCCTGTGATGGCATAATACAGTCTTTTAGATGGCACAGAAAATATGGCACAGGCTGGTGGGACCTTAACACAACCTGCTGATAATTACAACTTTATGGCACAAGCTGATTCGTTCCTATTACATCTGCAGCCAATGAGCTTGCTGCTCAACATTTAAATAGTTGGTCAGTGTTTGCTGTAGCAGTGTGGAGTGTGCTGTCAGAGTTCCCCTCTTTGTAATGTTAACAATTTGACAAGTAACTATAATTAAATTAGACATTTTTTCTCAGTACTATACAGCTACATTTATTTTGTAATTAGATTATGAAATATAGTTACATCCCAGCCAACATTGCCATGTGGGCCCCATGTTGGTTTTTGATGGGCTGTCACTTGGGCCCTGCATGGGCAACCCAAGTGGGGCCCATATAATTTTGTCCATCGGCTCCACGTGGGCCCCATGTGTGTTAGCCCACAGGGGCACATGATGGGTTCATAGTGGGCTCTAAGTGGGGGCCATTTGTGTGTTCATCATAGGGGCCAACATGGGTCCCATATGGGTTCTAATAAATGGGGCCAATGTGGGCCACATACAGAAACCTTATGGGGCCTAAATGGATTGATGACAGTCTCGTGATGGGCTCATACTGGGTCCATATGGGTAACCCAGGTAGCACCCATTTGGGGCCCAGATGGGTGTTATGTAGGGCTCTTATGGGCCACAATGGGCATATAGATGGGCTACCATATTTTCTGTTTGGGTTATCTTATAGTAAACCCCTAAATACAAACATTACATGTAATCCACTAACTACACTAAAATGTTAAAAGTATTCAATGAACAGAAACCAGTAGTTCATGCTTTAGTTTATTATGCAAGGTTTATTTGGAATAATTGGAAAAATTACATACTACATTTACAACTTTATAATACAAAAGTATCAAAAGTACAGTCTAAAATAATGTATTTCACAAACAAATAAAAGAAAAAGAGTGCAGCTCCTCACTCCTCTGTCGTCGCTCTCCCAACATCCCTTTGAAAAAGACCAAACACATTAATCAAGCATTGTGCCAACTTTTGGTATACCCCACGTCGGACATAAACAGATGGTGAAAAAACGACACACGCTAACTGCAAAATAATTCAGAATTAAGGTGAAGAATTAAGTGTGAAACCATCAGAAACCTTTTAGTCTCCAGCAGCACAATTTTCCAGAACTGCAAATTACCTGGAGTCTCCAGAAGTGAAGGTGTCAGGATCTCAGAGACTTCAGTTAGCTAAAGAATCCTAAAAAAATGACCCCCACTTAATAAGAATCACAAGCAGATGTGTTGTAAAATACATGGTTATGGTTATGGTTACAAACCTGTCTTGGAGTATTACCAGCCCTGCAAATGTTGCATGTCTCCCTATATCTGACACACCCATTTCAGTTTTTTCAGTCTGATGAGCTCATGAGTTAAATCAGGTGTGATACATGAGGGAGATCTTATATCATTAATTATAAAGTAAAGATCGTGGTGTTTACCTACTAAGACTGAGTATTACCAAATCCTTCTGAAGGCACTACAAATTATTTGTAACAGTATTCTAAAGTGTTACTATATTTGTTATATTTTGTGCATTTGTTATTTGAATTAGCACTGAATTAAAAAAGGGAAAAAGCACAGACAGCTGAGTGAGGAGATGGATAAAGCTCCTCAGATCTCATTGCTCAGTGGAAGCTAGTTTTTCTGTGACAACATAAACATTTATTAAAGATCATTTGAGAATGGAAATATTTCCCTCAATGTGCATACTTTTTGAATAAAAGCTAAAATGGTCCCTGTATGGCGCTTTTCTGTGATCACAAAATCAACTTTTTTATTGCCTTTTTTTCTCTGTATCCACAGCCTGTTACCACTAAATGGCATCATATTTGGTCAAATTGCAATTGTGCTGGCCTTTTTGGATTTTGATTATATTGAAGTCACATTGTGTTTGAAGTTTCAAAATAATACAAATTATTTTAAGGGTGATATTTGTGTGCTATCTATCCAATCAACCTCCGGAATTGACTGTGTTTGCACTTGTCTTGACTGTGAATGAATTAGACCACTGAGTTGCCCATTTTCCACCCATGTACTCATTTCCCATTAGTGAACCATCTAGGTCCCACATGGGGAGCCCAGCTGGGTTTGTGGGAAGAACTACATTTATTAATATACAAAAAATCTCAAAGTGCCACAGACTTAAAACAATCAACAAAACATTTTAAAAAATAAAATGGAAAAATTAAGAAGTTATATATAAACTCAGAAATACTTAAAATGCAATAAATGTAATCAGTTGTAAGGGTTAGGCTGTTACACATAATTGTACAAAAACAAAACCAACTGCAAACAATAAAAAGTTACAATTCTAAATATAGCCCAAATGTGGCCCACATGGGACCCTGAAATAAACAATAATGGGCAACCTAACTGGGCCCCACAACTTTATCCAAGATGGGGCCCACATTCAGCCCATCAAACTGCCCACCCTGAGCCCATGCCCAGATGACGCCCATGTAGCCCAGCTAAACCCCATGGGGGGCCCACATGGACATGTTGGCTGGGTGCTTACAAAGCAATAAATGCTTTATCTCCCCTGTATTTGGAACAAGTTCTTAATGCATTATAGGCTATCACGTCTATTGCGTTTTCAAAATTCTAAACAGTTGATAAAACCGGAAATATAAAAATCAATAGCTGGTGTTAGATCCTTTTCCTATTTAGCACCTGAACTCTGATACAGTCATCCTAGCACTGTTTCGGGAATCAGACACAATCTGTCAGTTTAAATCTAGACTAAAAACGTCTCAGGTTACGTATGTAACCCTAGTTCCCTGAGGGAACGAGACGCTGCGTCGAAACGCTGTGAGAACGCCTCTGCGTTAATGCGTCGTGAAGCGCCTGTAGAACCATTCCATCGGAAAAAAGATCGATCGTCTGCGTGATGACGTCATCGACCGGAAGCTATAAAGCGTCCGTGAAAACAAACAGGAACTAACTTCTGATAAAGCCTGAAGTAAGTGATCACGGACACGCCGGGAGTATGGCAAAGCGACGCAGCGTCTCGTTCCCTCAGGGAACTAGGGTTACATACGTAACCTGAGACGTTCCCTTTCGGGGAACTCGAGCTGCGTCGAAACGCTGTGAGAACGCTTATACCCACATCGCCATAGGACCAAGTGTCTCGTATGTGTGAAGCCGAAGCGCACACGGTTACGAGAGAACCTGCGCCCCAACAGTAGATGCCAGGTCTAGTTCATAGAACCTGACGAAGGTTAAAGGAGACGACCATCCGGCCGCGTTACAAATATCGTGGAGGGAAGCCCCCGACAAGAATGCTTTTGAAGCAGCCATACCCCTGGTTGAATGCGCCCGGACAGCCAGTGGAGACGGCTGCCCGGCCGCTTCATAAGCAAGTGAGATAGCCTCGACCACCCACTTGCTCATCCTCTGCTTGGATACTGGAGCCCCCTTCTTAGGGGGTCCGAAACAGACAAATAATTGGTCAGATTTTCTCCACAGGGCAGCTCTGTGGACGTAAGTATCCAGTGCCCTCACAGGACACAGCAGATTTAACCTTTCCTGGTCTGACGTCTTAAATGGAGGAGGACAGAAGGCTTGGAGAGTGATGGGGCCCCGTGGGCTCGTAGGAACCTTGGGGACATAACCCGGCCTGGGATGCAGAAATGCTTTCACCATCCCCGGCGCAAACTCTAAACATGAGGGCCCTACCGACAGGGACTGAATATCTCCTATTCTTTTGAGAGACGATATGGCCAAAAGTAAGATGGTTTTTAGGGTGAGGAACTTGTCCGAAACCTCCTCCAGAGGTTCGAACGATGGTCCGGACAAGCCCCTCAGAACAATGGCCAAGTCCCATGCTGGGACCCTCGAGTGCATAGCCGGCCTCAACCTTAAAGTGCCACGGAGGAAGCGTGTAATTAGAGGGTGTCTTCCCAAAGACACTCCACCGAAAGGGACGTGGAAGGCACCCAAGGCCGCCAGGTACACCTTTATTGTGGAGGGGGTCAACCCTGCCGAGAACCTTGCCTGCAGGAACTCCAGCACTGTACCAACCGGGCAGTTAACTGGGTCCCACTGGCGTTCTCTGCACCATGCTGAGAAAAGTCTCCATTTCAAAGCGTACAGCTTCCTTGTGGACGGAGCTCTGGAGTGCAGGATGGTCTCTACGACCTCGGCCGAGAGACCTACCTCTATGAGCCTAGCCCCCTCAGAGGCCAGGCCCACAGTTTCCACATCTCCGGGCGTGGGTGCAGGAATCTCCCGCCCGCCTGAGAGAGTAGATCCCTCCTGGTCGGAATCTCCATAGGAGAGCCTTCCAGGAGAGATATCAGGTCCGAAAACCATACTCGGGTCGGCCAGTACGGAGCCACTAGAAGTACCTGGGCCCCGTCCCGGCGTACCCTCTCCAGAACTCCTGGAAGCAAGACAATCGGGGGGAAGGCGTACAGAGGCAGCCTCGGCCACTCCTGTACCATGGCATCCAGCCCCAGCGGGCCCGGATGGGTCAGAGAAAACCACTGCGGGCAGTGGGAATTCTCCGCCGAAGCAAATAGGTCTATTTCCGCTTTCCCATAAACCTTCCACAGGAGCTCCACCACCTCTGGGTGGAGTCTCCATTCCCCGGGCCTCGGCCCCTGTCTCGACAGGCTGTCTGCTTCCTGATTCAGGGCCCCCGGGATATATACTGCCCTGACTGACAGCAATTTCCCTTGGGCCCACAGGAGGATCCGATGTGCCAATTTGTCCAACGGACGAGACCTCAGACCCCCCTGGTGATTTACATAGGCGACCACCGACGTGTTGTCTGTCCTGACTAGCACGTGGTGGCCCCTGAGGTCGGGCAGGAACTGTTTCAATGCAAGAAACACTGCGAGCATCTCTAGCCGATTTATGTGCCAGTGCCGCTGATGTTCCTGCCATAGACCCTGGGATGAGCGACCACTCATGGTCGCCCCCCAGCCCGTGAGAGAGGCATCTGTCGTTAGAGTTACGCGACGAACATGAGCCCCCAACACGGGACCCTGAGATAAAAACCCCGGGTCTTTCCACATGACCAGAGCACGTAGGCATCGCCGCGTGACTTTGATCGTGCGGAGCGGATTTCCCCTCGGGGAGAACCCTTTTGTTTTGAGCCACCACTGCAGTGGCCTCATGTACAGTAGGCCAAAAGGTATCACGTTGGACGCTGCTGCCATGAGACCTAACAGTTTCTGGAACTGTTTCACAGTGACGGCCCGGCCTAGCTTCTGTTCTTTGACGGCTGCCAGGATCGATGCTATGCGTGTTGGCGATAATTGCGCCCGCATTATTACCGAATCCCAGTTCACACCTAGAAAAGTGGTTCTCTGAGCCGGAGAAAGCACACTCTTCTTGGCGTTCAGCCTCAACCCCAGCTTCGACATATGGGCGAGAACAGCATCTCGATGCTGAACCGCCATCTGCTCTGTATTCGCTAGAATCAGCCAGTCGTCGATATAGTTCAGAATGCGGATGCCCTGCAGACGCAGCGGCGCCAGAGCTGCATCCACACACTTGGTGAACGTGCGGGGTGACAGTGCTAGACCAAAGGGAAGTACTTGATATTGGTATGCCTCTCCCCCGAAGGCAAACCTCAGGAACTTCCTGTGATGTGGAAGGATGGAGACATGAAAATACGCATCTTTGAGGTCTATGGTGACAAACCAATCCTCCGACTTGGTCTGCGATACAATCTGTCTGAGTGTAAGCATCTTGAATTTGAGCTTGGCCACCGAGCGATTCAATAGACGCAGATCTAATATCGGGCGTAAGCCCCCATCCTTCTTCGGCACGATGAAGTAACGGCTGTAAAAGCCAGACTCCCTGCTGGGAGGGGGAACCCTCTCTATAGCCCCTTTTTGGAGTGTCTCTACTTCCTGTGCCATTACCAGAGCCTGCTCCGGGCCCACCTCTGTAGGTAGGACCCCACTGAAAGGAGGTGGCCGACTTCTGAATTGAATGGCATACCCCTTTTCTATTATCTGCAGGACCCAATGAGATATATTTGATAGATGTTTCCACTCGTCTAGAAAATCTACTAAGGGAACCAGCCTCTCGAGGCTGGCCTCTGGTGTATTTTGAGCAACAAGCACAGTGCCCTGAAGCGGCGGACCGGCAGGGAACGACTGACTTGACTGCTCGGGGGCCCCCCGAAGGGGGTGCGGACCACCCTCGGGTGGCCCGCGGAGACCGACTGCGCCCCGGCATTGCGGCGGGGTTGGCAGCGCGGCCCCCCGAGGGTGCCGTAGGGAAACGGGTACCGTTGGCAGGGGTAAACACCGTTTCCCTACGGGGGGAACCACCCTCAGCGTCCTGACGCTTCTGGCGTCAGGAACGCTTCGACGAGGCCTTCTTGGCGATCAGGACTGTCCGCAGATCAGCCCTGCCCCTCGAAGGCCTCGTCTGAGAGCGCCGCCCCTCGTCCCCGCGCTGAGGGGGAGCTCGGGCAGCGAAGCTCTGTTTTTGTTGAGCCCTATGTGAGGAGCTCGTACTCGGTTTGGGCTGCTTGGTGGTATCAGCAGCAGCCCCAGGGACCTGGACCCGGAGAGGGAGGAACTGCTTGAGCGCCGCAGCTTGCTTTTTCGACTCCTGGAACCTCTCGGTGACAGTGTGGACTGCGTCACCGAAAAGGCCTCCAGGAGAAAGCGGCGCATCAAGCAGGAAAGCTTTCTCCCTCTCCTTGATGTCTGTGGGGTTCAACCATAGATGTCTCTCCGTGGCCACCAATGCTGCCATGGAGCGGCCAACACATCTGGCCGTCTCCTTGGTGGCCCGGAGAGCTAAATCAGCTGACAATCTCAATTCAGCTACAATATCTCCCCCCACAACATAACTACCGTCCAGATCCCTCAGCAGGTCAGCCTGATATGCCTGCACGATAGCCATCGTGTGCAGGCATGCAGCCGCCTGACCCGCTGCCGAGTACGCTTTACCCACCAGCGCCGACGTTGTCTTTAAAGGTCTGGTGGGTAAAGTCGGGGCCTTAAGGGACGATGCCGAGGAAGGCGAGAGATGGCTCGCAAGCGTCTCTTCAACCTTTGGCATCGCCCCATAACCATATTGTTTCAGCCCGGCGATGTTGCTGTAGACCGAGGTCTGCGGGCTGAACACTCTATATGATGCCGGTCTCCTCCATGATCTTGCCACCTCGGTGTGCAAGTCATGGAAGAACGGCAGGCCGCTGAGGCCGCTGAGGCTCTGAAGCGCGAGACGGCAGGAATCGTTCGTCTAGTTTACTGTGACGCTTTCTTCCTGCCTCAGTTCTCTCAGTGGGCCAGTCGATGTTTAATCTGGCCACTGCTCGCGTCAGAACCTCAACTAGCTCCTCACTAGCAGGGGACTGAAGTGGCGAGTCTTCAGTCTCGATGCTTTCAACGTCCACCTCCTCAGAGCTGGACAGATGAAGCACCGGCGACTCTCTCGGGGGGGGAAGAAACCGCCATGCGTGCTTCCATGCCCCGAGAAGAGCCGCTGGATGGAGCAGGTGAGGGCAGAGATAAGGCAGCGCCCGTCTCTAACCCCTCTGCAACATCCAATTGTGATCCCCACGACTGCAGCCTTCGCTCCGCCTCGGCGGCAGCGGGACCAGAGCCGCGGGGAACACGAGCCGAGGCACCCTCCTCGAAGAGTGCCCGGCGGGAGCGCAGCGTTCTTAGTGGTAATCGCTCACAATGCTCGCAAGCAGCCCCCTCGAGGGCTGCCTGGGCATGCTGCGCTCCCAAGCATGCAACACAGAGAAGGTGTGTGTCCCCGCCCGTGATGTAGCGTGGGCAGGGAGGAACACACTTCCTGAAATTACAGCTCTCACTCGCCATCTCTATCTATTTTATTTTCTCTTTATTTTTGTTAAACTACTGATATTTAACAAAAAGGGGAAAAATCTCTGGATATAGACAGACAAAAACACCAAATAGACAGACAGGTTCACACAGATCGCTTGCTGAAGGCTCAGAAGCTAGTTCCTGTTTGTTTTCACGTACGCTTTATAGCTTCCGGTCGATGACGTCATCACGCCGACGATCGATCTTTTTTCCGATGGAATGGTTCTACAGGCGCTTCACGACGCATTAACGCAGAGGCGTTCTCACAGCGTTTCGACGCAGCTCGAGTTCCCCGAAAGGGAACACCTCTTTAACCTGGCATATATTGAACATTATTAATTTCTATTATTCAAATCAGTTAAATAATAAATAGACTGCACAGATCAGTTGGAACCGGAAATACGTCTGGTGTAGGGCCTACACGTTTACATCATAAGAAGAAGGGCATCTAATATTGTTCTCTCTGTTTACCCCAAGGTTTACTGTTGTCAGCCATATCCAGATCAGGTTCCCGTTTCAAAAAGGCGGTTCAACCAACTCTGAGTTTAAAGGGGTCATATAATGGTACATGCACTTTTACATGCCGATTGTTTGGAAATGTGTGTTGGCAGTGCCTGTACACAAATCCTATAATGATAAAAAAAATCCATCAAGTTTTTTTTTTTTTTTAAATCTCCTTATGTTTTCATCTGTCTCAAATCGAGCCGTTCGACCTTGTGAGGTCACACGGCCGGATGCCCCTCCCACGACTGTCTATTGACAGCAGCGTTTCACCTCAGACCCGCCCTGAGTGAGCTCAAGCTGTCATCGTCATTGCGGATACGCGTCTAAGTGAATGTAGTGTTCTTGGGTGTAATAATGAACACAGCAGTCATTCTGATGTTCCCAAATCCGACCGCTGAAGACGCAGTGGCTGTGTTTGTTTTCGTCTATGCTTTTATGTCTGTGCGAACCATGAAGCATTTCTCACCAGACTGCTTTATAACCAAGGGTTAGTTTGAAGCAGGTTTTGCTAAGAAGCTGCTCCTGAATAAAGATCTGTACCAGCTCTTTGCATCTCCAGAAGAAGTGAGTGTAGTTTGAAATGCTTCACTATGAACTGCAGCTAAAGTTTACAGGGTAAGTTAAATTACTGCATGCTTTCTATGTATGACATTTTCAATATAATAATCCCACGTTTATAATGAACAATGTGTTATGGTTATTGTGTTATTACAAACTGTGTACGCTGGTTTTAAAGTTAACGTGGATGTGGTATGTACATGGTTTATAACTGTCTGTTACTGTAAAAAAAATCGTGTTGTAACAGTTATTACAATGCATAGATAACATTAAGAATCACTGACAAACCAAAATTAACAGAAAAAAGGTTTTATTGGGATTAGGTTTAACATCTATCTGTCAATGAACTAACAAATACATCAGTAAACACATAGTATTCGCACTAACATTACCATGCCAGTACATAAAGAAAGATCAAAGTGACATTACATTAACCAACCATTCAGAAACGTCCTGTTTAGCCTTAAATGTCTAATTTTGTTGGAGCTGTGCTTGCACAGATCTCCTCAGAAGCCTCTACTGTTGTCTAGGGCAACGACTCCGTGCAGCCCCAAAGAACAGCGCCCCTCTGGGGGTCATTTATAATTTAAAGTCATATGCACCGAAATGGCTTGGTGAAAGCAGAACTGTTTTTGACCAGGGTTTAATTTGACCAAATTAGTGTTTTCTTACAATTGTAACAAAAATGCCTATGAGTTTAATGTCTCGGGGAATAATTAACTCAAAAGGGATTCAATATTCAATATTCATGAATTTATGAATATAATTTGCTAGTCGTTCATTACGTATTAAAATTTTCCGATAAGGAAAAATGTTTAATTAAATACAAGTAACCCTTTACGGAATTGCTTGAAATTATCTTACTAAGTTTGTCCTGCAAATTAGTTATAGACTTTCAAATCAATTCTCAATAAGGGATTACTGCTTTACAAGCTTATAAGAAACATTAACTTTACTGATCAGGACAAAATCAATATTTCAAATGGTCGTACAGTTTACTTTATGTGAGCGGAGGACAATTCTGCCACCTACGATATCAGATATTCACCCTTGCAGGTTTTCCAAACAAATGGAAAGAGCAAACAGAGGTGTGCACAACAAATCTTTAATTCACACACAACAGTTTAAAAGAATAATCATACAAAAGACAAGACTTCAAAAGAAAATATACAAATACAAATAATTTTAAGTAAAATAATATTCCGATAACATCCAGTGGTCACCTATAAGAGTATATCTTAAATATCAATAAGACACCAGACAATTCAATATTAGTGAAGGGAGGAAAAGTAATCCAAAACAATTCAACTCAAACAATAACCTCAATTATCACCTTCATACAAATGAATAAAACAACCAAAATTAACCCCACTCAAAATAAACAACCAAAACCACAATCAAACAAAATAAATAAATGTAAAATAAACCCTCCCAATCACAAATAAATAATGAACCTTGATGGTAAAATATATTGATATCAGATAGTACAGATACACTCAAAAGGTGACAATTGCCACTTACAGGATTCAGGAATACTTAAACAAAAGAAAGAAAGAAAGAAAATTCAATTAAATCATTCACAAAGAAAATAACATCAACTGATTTCGACACACACACACACACACACACATACAAACACACGCCCACGTTTTCACAAACTGACGCGCTCAAAGCGCACTCGCATAATGCGCTCACAGAGATGCGCTCCCAAAGAGATGCGCTCACAAAGACGCGCGCGCAAAGAAACGCGCTCACGAATCACACCGGTGCAACTTGAGCATTCACACAATCGTGTGAACTTGAAGAGAGTCCAAGACAGCGGGTCACCCAGGCGAATTACCGCACAGCAGCAAAACAGCAGCGGACAGATTTCTACAAAATAATCCCTTCATTTGGTCATTAAATCACATACATTAAATCTAAAAATTACAACTTTAAATGACAATTCACCAAACAGCATTTAAAACCTACCTGCAGCACAATTGACTGGCCCTCGGTAAGTGTATTGAACGACCCACCACTTCTGCCTGGGTCACGCTAAATAAGTGAGTCACCATTAAAAAGCACCTTTATTAAAATAACGCAACAACAATTCAGTGCAACAACATACCCCGACGTTGATGTAGTGGATGTACACACACAGGCCCACGGCACAAATTAGACAGGAATCTCAGCCTTTTACAGGTCCACGGCGCTTAAAATGTGCGCTCAATGCTTAACGCAAACCAGACAGCTCTCGCGACACGAACACAGTCTGCATACCATGCCAGGGAAAACGGAAGCAAGAGAAATCCTTGCGTTTTTAAAGGGGCCGTAAGCTTAACTTCCGCCCAGCTCCATCCACTCACGTAACAGAAGGTTCACCCCATTACATCTACCCCTGGCTTTTCTATCATCGTCCCGATGATACAATCTACAACCATGGACGGAAAGGGCAACTCTGCTCCATTACAACCAGGTCAGACCTGCTTGCAGATTCTCTGACCAGCTGTGCACTCTGAAGGCTTGCTGCAGCCCTTGGTAGATTGTAAGGGTTAGAGTGTTTCCCCGCAGTAACCTGAGTGGTTTGACGTCGACCCGCTTCCCTTGGTTGAACTGAAGGATCAACAACCAACATAGGACCTTCACTCCCCATTCCAACAGGGCTTCCTACACTCTTCTCTGGCTCCAATGGTGGATCTATTTCCGCTGAATTCAAGGCAACAGGATTTACATCTATAAGGGCTACCTCTAAATCATCCACTGTCATTGGGGAGACTAAAAATTCAGTGTTGTCTTCTGACAGCCCTATCCCTGGATCAGCCAAATGGCCAGAGCATGCTATATTTGGTAGTGACTTTAAGTGAGACCAGTGCACCTGCTTTACCCGGGAAGGGTCATTTACCTGTGCTATTGTGTATACACCACCATCACCCCTAGGAGCTCTAACGACTTTATAAACAATGCTAGACCAATGGTTTTGTATTTTATGGCGACCGCAGACACCATAGTCTCGCAGATAAACTTCTTGGCCTTCCTGCAACGGAGATTCCTGTCCTTCTTGACCATGTCGCTTCTTACGAAGCTCTGCAGCTCTACTCAGGCGAGCCCTTGCTCTTATATAGGTTGCTTTAAGCGTCTCTCTATGCTCAACTACCCAGTCATTCACCTGCCCAGTGGCAGGTTCATCCACTGCTGCAAGCAGAAAATCAACCGGAAGCCTGGGAGCCTGCCCGAACATCAAAAAAAAAAGGTGACTCACCGGTGGTCTGGTGGGGAGTTGTATTATACGCAAAACATACCTGAGCAATATGGCAGGTCCATGACCTTTTCTGCTCGAAGGACAGTGTACGAAGTAAATCATGAAGAGTTCGATTGAAGTGCTCACACTGCCCATTTCCCTGAGGGTGATATGGGACAGTGCGAGTCTTCTGAATGCCATACAATTGACACAGCTGGGAAACCACTGCACCCTCAAAACTCCGACCTTGGTCTGAATGTATTTGTGCCGGTACACCAAACCTATAAAACCACTCATGGACCAAAACATTAGCTACCGTCGATGCTTTCTGGTCCCGTGTAGGCACAGCCTGAGTGTATTTCGAGAACACATCTGTAATAACCAAGACATGCTCTCTACCATCACTAGCCCGCTCCAAAGTGGTAAAATCCACTGCCAAGATCTGATTCGGTCTTGATGCCAACAAATGGCCCATTGGAGCACGGGCTGACGGCTGATTTGATTTTGCAATAGCACACTGACTACACTCCTGGCATTGCTTCCGAACATCAGCCTCCATCTCCGGCCAATAACACCGGCTACGGATCAACTCATAAGTACGCTCCCTACCTTGGTGGCCATGTGCACTATGCAATTTCTCAAAAACCTCTGCCTGCAAAACCTCAGGCAGCACGAACTGGTCTACCTCTTCTCCCCCATCCGGTAGTTTTAAGTGATGATACAGCAGGCCGTCTCTCTCGAACAACCAGCTCCACTGACGAAGCAATTCTAAACATCTTTTCGACATAGACTGACGTTGTTCCTTATTCGGATACACTTTGGAAGAAAAGAAGTCCAGGGCTGGTCCAATAACTGAATCCTGCTCCTGTGCCCGTTGTAAATCTCCTTTCGAACTTGTAGCAAAAACAGAGATTGTACTCTGAACTGCCTCTACCGATCTCCCCCTGTCCAACAATTCTACCAGTGTCGTCGGCAGAGCAGTACCACACTCTTGCTGTGGGGAAGGCACCACTGTGTACTGCCTAGACAAAGCATCCGCATTACCATTAGTACGGCCAGGGCGATATCGAATATCAAAATCAAACACTGCTAGCTGGGAAGCCCAGCGTTGCTCTAGAGCACACAGTTTAGCAGTCTTCAAATAGCTCAAGGGATTGTTATCGGTATAGACTGTACACTTTTGCCCCAAAAGATAATCTCTAAACTTTTCAGTCAGAGCCCACTTTAGTGCTAATAATTCCAACTTCATGGAACTATAATTTTGCATATTCCTTTCAGTTGGTCTGAGTCCCCGACTAGCATATGCCACTTGCCTCATCTTACCATCCTTCTCCTGTCCAAGCACGGCCCCTAACCCAGAATGGCTAGCGTCAATCTCCAACACAAATGGGAGGGAGAAATCTGCATGCGCCAATACGGGAGCGGACACCAAGCGCTGCTTCAAATTGAGAAAACCCTGCTCACACTCCTCAGTCCAACAACTTTCAATCGACTTCCCAGAACCCCTCTTCTTCTTTGTCCCTACCAGTCCTGCAACAAGGCGATGTAACGGGGAAGCCAACTGAGCAAATCCCTCTACAAACCGCCTATAATAACTTGCGAATCCTAAAAAAGACCGCAATTCAGTCACATTAGTTGGGCGCTTCCACTCAGCCACTGCGCTGATCTTAGCGGGATCAGTAGACACCCCCTCCTTAGACACCACATGCCCCAGGTAGCTAACTTCTTGCCGAAAAAAACAACATTTTTCCAACTTTGCCTTAAGTCCCTCCTGCTGTAATCGGTCAAAGACCATTTCCAGCCTCTCCAGGTGCTGTGTGATGGTAGACGAGAAGATGATAATGTCATCTAAATAGAGCAACAACGTCTGGAACCTTTGGTCGCCGAACATGCGTTCCATAAGGCGTTGAAAGGTACTAGGTGCATTGCACAACCCAAAGGGCATTCGATTAAACTCAAATAACCCAAAGGGTGTGCAAAAAGCAGTCTTACACTTATCTTCCTCTGCCACCGGAACCTGGTTATAGCCACTGGCAAGGTCCAATGTAGAAAACCACTGGGCTCCACACAGGGCATCCAGGGACTCCTCGATCCGGGGCAGAGGAAAAGCATCCTTCCGTGTCTTACCATTCAACTGCCTATAGTCAACACAAAGACGAATCTGACCATCCTTTTTTCTCACAACTACAGTCGGAGAGGCATATGGACTAGAGCTCTCTCTAATAACCTGACTCTGCAACAGTTGGTGAATGTGTTGCTTAACTGCCTCATAATCTGAAGGAGGTAGGCGTCTATACCTTTGACGTATGGGCTCACTATCCTGCAGGGGAATCTCATGAACCATAAGCTCTGTACAACCCAAATCACCATCATGGGCTGAAAAAACAGATCTATATTTGTGCAAAAGGGACCTGACCTGAACCTGTTTGTCCTGAGGCAGCTGAGGCAAATCCATATCCTGGATTGCCTCCTCCACTCGATCCACTTCGATGGCCTGTGACGCAATAGTGGCTTGGTGACGGACTTGTTCCTCTGACGGTACAACAACTGCACCCCCACCTGACAGCAAGACAGTCTCAACCTTACACAGGGTGCCCACCACAACATGAGGCTGCAGTAGAACATCTTGTTCCCCTACATTAACTATAGGTACATAGGCCACCCCTCGGACAATTGGTACCAAAGATACAGAGGCTAATATGCCAGCAGGGAGCGAATTATCTTGCCCCAAAGGCTCGAACAACAGCACAGGTGACAATACTACTGGTAAGGAAAATGTAACGGGCACAAAACGCAATGAATCGGCTGGGACCCGCACCACTTCTCTACCTCCAACCCGAGCTAGACGTTCTATGGTCTCACAGACCTCTGTTTCAGTCTTTTTACAAAACTGCAAGGCAGAATGCCATGCAGAAGTCTCTTTCACAGTAGGAAGGTCAAAGAGATTATGACCATGTTGACTAAACAACTCCTTATAACACTCCTGAATAACATTCATGCCCAGCAACCCAGGGAACCCACCAGGTAGGGAAGAATGGGACAGATCTTTCACCACAAGTACCCCTTTATTCTGTATTTTATTTCCAAGAACAACAAAATCCAGCTCCAAATAACCCAGATAAGGTATATCTAAGCCATTTGCAGCCCGTAACTGTAGCCACCCACAATCATGCAACTTTTCTTTACCCCAAGGCTCAAAATGTTGGAGAAAGAAACCCTCAGAGATGGTGGTCACCATAGACCCTGTGTCCAAAAAACAAAGAACCTCTACCCCACCGATAGTAATAGTGACAGAAGGGCACTGACCTAATAATTTTAAAAAGGCCTGGTTCCCACCATCTTCAGAGAGCTGAGAGCCAACTACTACCCCTCCTGAAGTGTGGCTCGTCAATTCAGGGGGTTGAAGTTTTCCATCGGCCTACTAAGATTCAGAGAGTTACCCTGCTGTGGCAAGGATGTCTGGTGCTCACTGGATCTATGAAAACCCAAAAACACAATTTCGGGCAATATGGCCTGGTTGGTTACAACGCCTGCAAATAATGGGATTAACTCGCCTAGGCTGACTAAAAACATGCCGAGATTGCAGTTGCTGCAGGCCTTGAGTGAGCTGATTGAGTTGCTCTTGTTGGGCCCTCAGCATCTCCTTCAATTCAGCCAACTCTGTCTGATTCTCCCTAGCACTGGGGGGTAAACTATATCCTTGGACTCTATACTGAGTAGCAAGAGATGGAACAGAGTAACTTCTCTCCCGCGCATCAAGGCGAAATCCCTCCTCAACCCACCTAATTGCTTCTTTCCTTACATCCAAAATGGTAGATTGTGGATGAAGCCGGACATAACGCTTAAGCTCACGGCATAAGCTGTTATCGATCACATGTTCTACAAACTGATCTCGGAGTAAGGTAACGGAGTTAGGCACGCCGCTTGGAGCACATTGTACCACCTTCTCCATTAAAGCAAAAAGGGCATGCGAGAAATCTTGTAAAGACTCCCCCACTTCCTGTTTATGGGAGAAAAACTGCTCCTGAAGTGAAATATAGGAGCGTGCACACCCATACAACTCCTTTAAAACAGAAAACACCTTTTGCGGATCCTCCCTCTCTTCCCTTGATCTAAACTTAATTTCACTCCTGGCAGACCCCCTAGATGATCAAGAATAAACAGAGCTTCCTCCTTTGCTGATAAATTTCGAGCCCATAAATTACTCTTAACCTCTTCCACCCATTCAAACACGTCCTCGCCTCCACTTCCACTAAATATGGGACATCATCTCTCTCTAGGGACAAGAATGACACGCTCTACCATGGGCCTGGGGGTATCCACCATACCAGAGGCACGAACATTCGAGTCAGAGGCCGAACTAACACTCACCGAGGGCCCTGCTGCAGAAGTAGCTTGACGCTGTAACTGCTCATTCTCTGACTGTAGGGACTGAACCTGCCGTCGTAACTCTTCCAACTCGGTCTCCATGAATAACGTGAGAGAAAAAGAGGAAAACCTTACCCCCTTGATCACCGCTCGCTGCTGCTTTGCCGCTGTAAAATTAACAGACTCTCACGCAAAAACATCCAACTAAAACATCAAAAACAAGCAAACAACAAAATATATATACATACACTTCTAATTTCAAACAAGCAATAAAGTGCCCAAGGATTAGAAGAACACACCTCTGCTTGAAACTAACCCTGCCGAACTACGCCAATTGTGAGCGGAGGACAATTCTGCCACCTACAATATCAGATAAATTACAAATATTCACCCTTGCAGGTTTTCCAAACAAATGGAAAGAGCAAACAGAGGTGTGCACAACAAATCTTTAATTCACACACAACAGTTTAAAAGAATAATCATACAAAAGACAAGACTTCAAAAGAAAATATACAAATACAAATAATTTTAAGTAAAATAATATTCCGATAACATCCAGTGGTCACCTATAAGAGTATATCTTAAATATCAATAAAGACACCAGACAATTCAATATTAGTGAAGGGAGGAAAAGTAATCCAAAACAATTCAACTCAAACAATAACCTCAATTATCACCTTCATACAAATGAATAAAACAACCAAAATTAACCCCACTCAAAATAAACAACCAAAACCACAATCAAACAAAATAAATAAATGTAAAATAAACCCTCCCAATCACAAATAAATAATGAACCTTGATGGTAAAATATATTGATATCAGATAGTACAGATACACTCAAAAGGTGACAATTGCCACTTACAGGATTCAGGAATACTTAAACAAAAGAAAGAAAGAAAGAAAATTCAATTAAATCATTCACAAAGAAAATAACATCAACTGATTTTGACACACACACACACACACACACACACACATACAAACACACGCCCACGTTTTCACAAACTGACGCGCTCAAAGCGCACTCGCATAATGCGCTCACAGAGATGCGCTCCCAAAGAGATGCGCTCACAAAGACGCGCGCGCAAAGAAACGCGCTCACGAATCACGCCGGTGCAACTTGAGCATTCACACAATCGTGTGAACTTGAAGAGATTCCAAGACAGCGGGTCACCCAGGCGAATTACCGCACAGCAGCAAAACAGCAGCGGACAGATTTCTACAAAATAATCCCTTCATTTGGTCATTAAATCACATACATTAAATCTAAAAATTACAACTTTAAATGACAATTCACCAAACAGCATTTAAAACCTACCTGCAGCACAATTGACTGGCCCTCGGTAAGTGTATTGAACGACCCACCACTTCTGCCTGGGTCACGCTAAATAAGTGAGTCACCATTAAAAAGCGCCTTTATTAAAATAACGCAACAACAATTCAGTGCAACAACATACCCCGACGTTGATGTAGTGGATGTACACACACAGGCCCACGGCACAAATTAGACAGGAATCTCAGCCTTTTACAGGTCCATGGCGCTTAAAATGTGCGCTCAATGCTTAACGCAAACCAGACAGCTCTCGCGACACGAACACAGTCTGCATACCATGCCAGGGAAAACGGAAGCAAGAGAAATCCTCGCGTTTTTAAAGGGGCCGTAAGCTTAACTTCCGCCCAGCTCCATCCACTCACGTAACAGAAGGTTCACCCCATTACATTTACTAAAATAGTAGCATAAGCAGTTTAGGTAATGTTTAGGATTGTAAGTTTCATTGACTTCGTGTATGTAGAAGAATAACAGATTCCACTCATTAAATGTCTTTTAGAAGTTTAATAAACACAGACTAAAAATAACACTACAATTCACACAGAAAGTACATACTAAATATGCATCAAGAGAGTAGAAATATAGATAGTAAACGAAAGAATATGGTACATAAACGAAAATAATGAATAGACCAAAAATAGAGAGATAAAGAGAGAGAGAGAGAGAGAGAGAGAGAGAGAGAGAGAGAGAGAGAGAGAGAGAGAGAGAGGCAGCTTCAGTTCGTTACACAGAGCCCTCACGGAGTTAACTTGTCCCAACGGGAAAATAACACGACCCTTTTAACAGCAGTTTGGATTTTAGAAATAAGAATACTTGCTTTAGTTTTGGCTTCTCGCGTGTATGCGTGTGTTCTGAGTTCCAATGTCTTGCGTGTCCGGCGGTTCTTTCTGAGGTCGGTGTGGAGCGGAGGGTCTCTGGAGATGTGTTGAGTTCTCTCTCTCTGAAAAATGCCCTCTGGGGCTGGAAAGTTGGTAGATCGCTCTGAGGCGTTTGATGCGATGCAAGAGAGAGAGAGTGTTCTTTCGAAGTTATGCAAGTTCCTTGATGGTTTTCAGTGCCTTTGTCCAAGGACTGAGTAGCGGAGCGCGCTGACTTTAAAGGAAACAATCACTCTGACTTCACCTCTTAGCCAGGGCCGAAGCCTCATGGCAAGAGGTGAGCTGGCTTCAGAGGACGGGAGGAAAGGTCCGAGGACGAGTAGAGAAGAAAAGAAAAAGCACAAAGAAATGTTTCCACTTGTCTTTTAAGACAATTAATCCACACCCCTTCTGGGTTAGTTTACCCAATCCAGAGGGTGAAATCTGAGCGGGAAAAATTCTCTTTGTCTCGGTTTACGACCTGCTTTGCATGTTTTATCAGGTGTCGTAAAGGGTGTCGATTTTATACAGTTTTACTCCCAAGTTTGCTAAACGTATTAATGATACATTTCATAATCCTATTCTGTACATCGTTGATTAAGACAAAGAGAGAGGAATATTTAGATATCAAACACGTTATGGCTGGGAGATATTAAAGCAGAGATACATTCTTACACAGGAATACAAGCATTTAAAATGAACTTACATTGTTTATACATCATGATTAGGTTGGTATGACCTAATGAGCATACATACACACAAAGATACATCATATACAGTCTAGAATAGTCTTAATTAAAACTTCATAAGGAAAGTGTGTGTGTGTTTGTGGGTCTGTGTGTATTGGGAGAATCTTGGCGTCTCTCTGTCTGAGAGAATGTGAGGGGGGAACAGGGTTCAAGTCATGTGACCTGATAACAATCTGATTGAAGTTCTCACAGTTTTCCAAAGATGCTGCCTGTCTCATTTCAATTCGGCCGCAAACCTGTCGAAGATGTCACTTGCCCAGACTCGTTGGCATCGGGCCCCTAATTTATATGTGGCTAAAAGCTATCCACCCTAAACATCAGAATTGACTCATCTTTGATCCTGATGTGAGAGAGACCACAGACGCTACACAATAGAGATCGCTAATGTGTCGTCACAATGACATATTCACAGTGGTATATGCAAAACATTTTGGGAATCCATGGCACAAATGGACGCCAGACTTCTTATTTGCATGGAGGGAAGAACGCAGTGTTCAAGATGCCGTCTACCTGCTGTGTTATAAACTGCAATAGTCATTCTCACAATAGAAGTGGCATAAAGCTTAAGAACGGGATATCATTTTATCGTTTTCCAGCGTGGAAAAATAATAGTACAACTAAGCCATGTTTTAGAGTTGACAAAAAGGCAATGAATGGTATGGATAGCAGCAGTAAGAAGGCCCAAGATACCTTCGTAATAAAGTAATACAACCAATCAAACAATTGATTTTCTTTTTTTCACCTAAGTGTAACTTAAAAATAAACCGATTAGTGTTTGAGGACCAGAAAAGAGAACCAACGCAATATGATAAATGTCCAAAAGATGGCATTGACAACATTAAATGGGTTTGGATACATTTTATTGTTATAGATCTCATGTTTAATTTGTGCATCTAAACACAATATAGTAGTACCCAGATTTTTCACGTGAATAAGAGCATAGAGTCGCAAACTTTGCTTATCCTAATGGTCCTTTGCTAAGCTTGTCAGAAGTTCTCATTTCTAATCTGCCCTTGTTTTGTTTTGTTTTTTGGCATAAAAAACAAATATCATCACATTTGTACATCGAGCTGGGACAATTTTTGTGAATTATGTTTCCTGATTTCACCAGAACAAATAGAAAATCTCTGCAACGGCATTAAGCGATAGATTAAAGTGCTCGTCCGTGTGAAGACTGCAGTATGCACGAGAAATCCACGTCACTGATAACAGTGGCAACAAGCGCTAGATCGCCTCTTATTTAACAAACTAATGAAATTATACTCTTCTAGTTAACCAGAGATGTTTTGTTTGTATTAGTAGCTGCCTTTTGTATGATTATATTCTTTTTCTCTCTTATTTTTATTATTTTCATGCCAGAACACTAGCCTGCTATGTCAGGCAATGTAAATTTGCCAAACATACCCATAATTCTTTACGTTCTAATGACGTTGCCGCCCAGTTGGTCACGTCTTGGCAATCTCTATACTAATGAGAATTTTTAATTAAAGTATATTACAAAGTTTTAACTTAGACACTAAAGAATCATATTGACTTGTATAAAAAACTGAGATTGAAAACTTCTTGGTTACATATGTAACCCTCGTTCCCTGAAGGAGGGAACGGAGACGTACGTCGGAACTGACCGACGAATTGGGATCTATTTTCAGAGACCTATCTTCAAAATATCTTCCCTTGTGTTCAGCTGAAGAACGAAATCCATACAGGTTTGAAACAACTTGAGGGTGAGAAAAGGATGACTTTTCATTTTAAAGTGAACTATCCCTTTAAGCAAGTGCACCACGACTATGAAAAGCCACGATCAATGGAGCTCCGAAATTACGATTCACCATGGCAACAGCACCAAACAAAAAGACATCTGCATACTTCCGGGTAAAACGTAAGTTTAATTCTTAATTATTCCCTCCATCCCAATTTGCACACTATCCATACGAAATAGTATTCGAAAATATAATTAGTATGTCCCAAATCGTAGTATGTTGAAAAGAGTATTCCAAAGATACCCGGAAGACACGCACTTGTGAAACTCCCTAAGTACTTCCCCTCGGGGGAATCCCCGCAGCCATTTTTGAAGTGCGTTCCACTTCGTGAAGGGTACAAGGGAAGTTTATATGGACAGACCCTCGCTCCCTCGGTCAAAGTCTACTTCATATGAACACTTCAGGCAGCTTCATATAGCACAATGCAACGTCATTGTGACGTCACCGCATATCGCGCTTAATTTACCCCACCACTAACAACTCTATGATATTTTTAAAAACATTTTAAACAACCCCAATAAACCTATATACATATAGAATGATGCACTAAACAATTTCATAAAGGAAAAAAATACATAATAAATTAACTCCCTACTGGGTGATCAAGGGTTCACACCAAACACGAATTGAGCGTCAAAATCATGTCTACCGCGTCTAGTTTGATGTCCGGACATTTTGAATCCATTCGCAAATGCAAATCCATTCGCAAATGATTCCATTCGCAAAATTCTTTTCCGCAGCAAATTGGACGCGCGTAGAAATACTTAGAAAAAGCATTTGAAGTGAAATAGATGCACGTTACCGGCGCTCCTGGTGAAATATGTCCTAAAACACCACTCTGCCTCTTTTCATTTTCAAAAATATATATATTAAGCATTAACAGCCACACATGTGGTTCAGCCAACACACTACCTGGATTATCTTTACTGCATATATTTAAATAAAATATCAAGTTTTGAAATTTTACTTTGCCCTCAGTCAACATGATTTGGTAGGCAACAATAGATTAATTGACCAAAGATTGCCCATTAGATGTACACAAGACAAATTATTTGTCATGTTTAACCTTTATAGAGACATCCGAGCCAGCGGCAAACGCCAGAAGGACTGACTGCTCTTGCCGGGGTTAACAAGTGCTGAGCGCCCGGAGATCGCCTGGATCTCACAACTCCAAAAACACAAGAGTATTCTTTTTAAATAGGCACTGTCTTTATAAGTAAGCCTATATTTTAGCTTTAAACATTATCAACTGAAAAGCATTAAAAGCTTGCTGCTGTCACTTTACCACGTGACAGCAGCAAGCAGGCTCCTCATTTTGTTAACGTGGCGCAAAATGAAGCCAAAGTAAAAAAAAAAAATCAACTCTGCCGTAGACGTGAATTTGCTTCAAACATGTGAATTCACAAAAAGCCCCACACGTACGTAGCACAAGACGCTCAGTTTGCTTCAAATTCGTGTTATTCGCGCAAACTGGACACGCGAATGAGGCGGAATCGCTTCCATCATGCAGCGTGAAACGCGCCTACTGCGCCGCAGGACCTCCAGACACGCATCAATGTGCCTTTCCATTGACTTAACATGGAAATCATTCGCTCCAGACGCTCTATTCGCGTTAGGTGTGAAAGTACCTTTAGGGCATTGCAAATGTTCCACCAGTAGTGGGCACTCATGCAACGTAAGCAATGACACACATCCAATGAGTAAATGAGACGGAGGGAAGTTCGCGAGTGACGAACTGGAACGCAGCACGGAATCGATGTGCACTCTAATGGCTGATATTGCCCTCAACCCATTGAGAGTTGGACGAGGATTCAATTAGAATTACAAAGGCGGATAAAAGGCATTAAAAAACTACCAACATGACAGATATGCAAGTCCGATGGTTAAGTAGAGAAGTTTAGATAAAGGGGTTTGAGTGACCAACTATAAATATTTAACCTGACAAAAATATATTTATTTAGTGTTGTGCACATTATATTTTGCCTGCAACAGCATTGTGAATTTTTGTAATGACATGTTTGGCCATTAACTTTTAAATGCATCATTATATTTCAACGGCAAATACATGAGAAGAGTCTCTGCATTAAAGATCCACACATGGCAGGTCAACGTGCAGCTACATTTCTCTCCGATACGGTAGGAGATAACTAAATGTGGATGATTTGAACTGTGACGATCCTATTGCGTGCAGAGGGAGTTTGGAAGACAACCGTTTATCCCGCCCCTCGAATTGAGCCCTGTCAATGGTGAGTTTCCAGACCAAACATTCTTGATGTGGGTCTTGCTTGTCAGGCTAGCATTTCATTATTTATCTAAAGAATACAGGGTTAATGAAGAATTTAGAATATTTGTCCCTACCTATCGAAAGCGCCACAATCCAATCAAGTAGGTGGCAGTACTGCACCTTCAAGACAATCAATCAATCAACTTTATTTATATAGCGCTTTTACAATCACGATTGTGTCAAAGCAGCTTCACAGTGTCAAACAGGACAATATTGCATTTTGCTGTACAGTCGTTCTGGAGAAAACAGTGATGTTATCAGCTTATTTTAATTCATCATATATCAACAATGTTGGCAGATCAGTATTATAGTTTATAGAATTAAATAAAACCTAATTCATAAATTTTATTTATATATTTAGATGAATAACTTTGATCATAATTTTAGTTTCCCCAACTGAGCAAGCCAAGCCAAAGGCGACAGTGGCAAGGACCAAAAACTCCATCAGGGCATGATGGAGAAAAATAAACCTTGGGAGAAACCAGACTCAGTCGGGGTGCCAGTTCTCCTCTGGCTTATTATCACACTGTGTATGATTATTATTCTGGCAACCTTACAGGTCAGAAATCATACTAGATCGGAATATTCCAAATTTCAGGGTATCACGCAAGAGACGGGTTTATTTAGGATGGTGCATCGATAACACACTTTTCGTATTTAAAAGATCGGAGTTATTGCGCCGGAGACGTTTTTTTTGAGCATGATGTGCCGGTGAGGCAAATTCAGAGGAGACACCAATTGACACGGTCTCAGCAAACACTCCAGGATGCGTTGGTCATGTCCAGGCGCAGGTCCACCATCCGATCCAGACACGGCCTGGATCCGGGATA
Organism: Pseudorasbora parva; assembly: GCF_024679245.1. Lineage (NCBI taxonomy): Eukaryota > Metazoa > Chordata > Actinopteri > Cypriniformes > Gobionidae > Pseudorasbora > Pseudorasbora parva. Next base: position 25,803,430 of record NC_090180.1, on the reverse strand, counting down.
AACCTCGGGATAAACAGAGACTAACATTAGCGTAGATGCCACTCTTTTTATGATGTAACGAGTACATCAGGTGTTATTGGAAGTGTTCCCGGTTCCGGCTGACCTAGTTAATGCAGCCTAACAATCAGTCAATTGATTTGAATAATAAAAGTTAAAAATGTTCTATGTGTATGCCATTGTAAAGAAATGCGTTTTTAGTCTAGATTTAAACTGACAGAGTGTGTCTGCTACCTGACCAATACTAGGAAGACTATTCCAGAGATTAGGTGCTAAATAGGAAAAGGATCGACCGCCTGCAGTTGAGTTAGATATTCTACCCTAACGAAACAAAAATATATTGCAGTATATTGGAAAATATAATGTAATACATTAGGCAATATATATACACATATATGGGATTTAATATTTATATTCTCCAATATATTACAATATATGAAAGCGGCAATCATTTGTATATTTTGCAATATATTACAGGAATATATAATATATTATAATATATTGTATAATACCATCAATATATTATTCCATGTATTTACAATATATAATAATATATTTCAAAATAATATATTGGTAAATATATTTTCCTTTCGTAAGGGTAGGTATTATCAACTGGCCAGAGTTTTGAGACCGCAATTGACGTAATGGAGTATAATGTGTTAAGAGCTCGCTTAAGTACTGGGGAGCTAAACCATTTAGTACTTTGTAAGTAATAAGCAAGTTTTTAAAATGTATACGATGTTTAATAGGGAGCCAGTACAGTGTTGACAGAACTGGACTAATATGATCATACTTCCTGGTTCCAAGACAACCACCAATCAGATCAAAGCAAGCGCAGCTGAACAGACTTCAATCGCGAAAAAGAGACACTGGACAACGACCGTCTTTTTTAGAGGTAAGTAGGCCTACAAAAATATATATAAAACATCTCAATTTTAATTTAGTGTTTTTATTCATCTTTATGTTTTACAACTTGTGTGCTTCTCCTGAGCATTTCAGAGTGAACTGCAATGTTAATAATAGTCACGTGAACGCCGTCGGCCAGGATAATCTTAATGTGTCAAACATAACATATACTCAGAAACAACCATTATATACCTAGTTTAATAAAACAAGCTTAAAATTCAAAAATCACACAATTCTGACATAATATTATCATTAACTTCTGAGAGTACAGCAAAAACACACACACACACACACACACACACACACACACACACACACACACACACAAAAGCAGAACTGGACTTAAAACAATCAAACACCTAAAGAGTATTTATGAAACAATTTAAGAGTATGTGGAATAAAAGAAAGTTAATGTCGGTAACACTATAATAATGTTCAGTTGTAAGTCATTTATAAGTGGTTAGTTAATGATGAACTAATCATTTACGAAACATTCATAAATGATTATCAAGTGATATGCTAACATTTTATAAATGTTTTGTAAATTCCATTACAAGTCATTTACAAGTGATTAGTAAATAATTAACTAATGATTTATGAAACATGACTACGTGTTCATTAATGATTAATGAGTGATTTGTTAATTATTTTACTTATATTTAGTAGATTCAGGTATATGTGATTTACAAATGATTAGTTAATAATGAACTAATGATTTACAAAACATGACAATGCATTTTATAAATGTTACTTTTTTGTATGTTTTGTAGATTCAGTTATACATTATTTACAAGTAGTTAGATAATGATAAACTAATAATTTACAAATCATAATTATACAATCATAAATGATTAATATGGTAACGATTTACAAATCTGTCATAAGTTAGGCCTATCTTAAAAAAAAAAACATTTCATTAAATAATCAAACAGATCCTTAGTAAATGGTTAAGTTATCAACGAAATGTCAATATACTATTATCTCAATAAATTATTGTTAATCATGAACAAATGATGATCAAACCATTAGTAAATGATGAGTAGCCCATATAATGTATTGTTGCATATCCCAATGCATCAGATCAATACGCATTTAATTCTTTGCATTTGTAAAAGTAGACATGATTTTATAAATATAAATAGGCTCCTTTTTATTGCAAAAACTGACCAAAAACAGTATAAAAGTATTAGCTCATGTTGTATTCAACGTTTTCTGAAGTCATACGATATCTTTATGTGAAGAACAGAGTTGATCTTAATCTTTTAATCATTGAAATGATCCCTTTATGAACGCATATTTATCCTATTTATCATTCAAATAATACTCCTGTCCTGACTCTTTAGCAGGACGCAATCGGTCACATGACACACGAGAGCCAATGGCATTTTACAATCAAAGCTGACGTAATGAAGCAATTGGTCACGAAACACACGACAGCCAATGCTGTCAAAGCTGTCGTGACGTTTCTTCCGGGCGGTAAATTTTGAGAGACGGTGTTAACATTAAGTGACATGGCATCTGACGCACAGGAGCCAATGGCATATGTCGCGACACACGCAGTGGCACTTCCGGTTCTCATTGGCATATGTCAGTGGATAGTGGATCCACTTTTGTGTCCTTAAACGCTCATTTTTTGGGTCAACAGCTTATAAAAACTTCTGGGTTTTAAGCTTGTTTTCTGTATTTTGTTTGACACATATCAGCATATGTCAGTGGATAGTGACATGTGTCGCGACCGGTCGCGACACACGCAGTGGCACTTCCGGTTCTCATTGGCATATGTCAGTGGATAGTGACGTGTCACTGACACTGTCACGAAACGCTGACACTGGCAGTGACACTGAGTCGTGGAACATGTCGCTGTATGTCCTGAAAATATCCTATTTTCATGACTTTTTTCCCCTCTTAAATAAATGTTAATCTAACTTGTTAAATTTAGTAATATGTGTTAGTTTGTGACAAGCAGTATCTGAGTGGCATGTGCAACTGAATGATTTATGCAATGCCAATATAATTAGTTGTGAAATATTAAAGCCATGACTGAGTAGGCCTAAGTATGCAAAAAATAAATTTGATAAAGTATTTACAAATTTGTCTTAACATATCAGACTCTGATACTATCAGATACTGTTTTTGCTACCGTCAAACTTGCAAACAAAATGTCAAATACACCACCCGTTGATGTTTCTCAACTGTCTTAAGTTATGGTGAATCTTTGCGCTGGCTATACTGACACCTAGAGGAGAGCGTGCAGCATGATGCAAAATTAAAGCTTTACTACAGTAACGGATGCGACTGTTAATGCGATATTTGTAGTGACTTATGATGGTTTGTACACGTTTTCTAGGACGTGCAGTTTGCGTGATCAACAACATTGGCACCAATATTGGCATTGCATAAATCATTCAGTGGCACATGCCACTCAGATACTGCTTGTCACAAACTAACACATATTACCAAATTTAACAAGTTAGATTAACATTTATTTAAGAGAGGAAAAAAGTCACGAAAATAGGATATTTATTTTGGCTTTTGTGCCACAATTACGTGAGTATAGTTTTTCAGCTCATCTGCCAGTGAGTGTCGCATACAGCGACATGTTCCGCGACTAAGTGTCACTGCCAGTGTCAGCGTTTCGTGACAGTGTCAGTGATACATGTCACTATCCACTGACATATGCCAATGAGAACCGGAAGTGCCACTGCGTGTGTCGCGACACATGTCACTATCCACTGACGTAATATGCCAATGAGAACCGGAAGTGCCACTGCGTGTGTCGCGACATGTGCCATTGGCTCCTGTGCGTCAGATGCCATGTCACTTAATGTTAATACTGCTACTGTAAATTTTGAAATTTGTTAATCATTAATCATCGGCCAGTTGATGGACTCGACGCTGCTGATTGCTTCTGTGGATTTACTTCACACAAACCAATCGTTTGGCCTCGGAAAACACTTGGAATATTTGTACTTTTTGAATAAATTGTTCCTGCAGTCGTATCTGCTTGTTGTTTTTATTTTAAAACACAAACAGGTAGGTTTAGGGAAGGGATTGGTTGTGACGGATTGGAGTTAACATTAAATGCTCTTAGTATTTAGATGACTTACCTATTTTCACATTTCTATTGCAACTGGTGAGGAATAGCATAATTTAATTTTCACATTTAATGTTACATTTGTTGTAGCAATAAATGGATGCATTTGCAACGGGTGAGAAATATCTACAAATGACGTGTAAAACATGTACAAGTAATGAATAGTCTACACTTTAGATTAGGGGACGCTAAAAGCATTGTAAATGCCTTGTATACGTGTGCAGATCATTTGTAACGGGTAAGAAATATCTACAAATGATGTGTAAAACATTTACAAGTGATGAATAGTCTACACTTTAGATTAGGGGACGCAGAAAGCATTGTAAATGCCTTGTATACGTGTGCAGATCATTTGTAACGGGTGATAAAGATTTGTAAATGATTTATTCATGCGTTTACAACATCGTCTCTAACAGGTGATGAACACTTTGAGGTGTGTACTTTAATGTAAATGCTGACTGGTGAGGGTATAGACAGCTGTCTTCTCTGACACTGTAGGGTAAACCAGTTCATATTATCACTAACGTAAGACCCATCACAGAACACAAGTCTGCACCACTGAGTAAAAGGATTTAATTAACGCACTGCAATTCCCTGACTTTAAGTCATTCTTAAAGTCAGGGACAACTAGTAATTTATCATTCTTTAAAAAAAAAAAAAAATCCTTTAGCATAAATGCATTTTGTGGGTTTTAACAGACCAGCTTAAAAATGTAATGATGCATCAATAAATTATATATTCATCATCTACTAGGGATGGCTCGATACCACAATTTTGGCTTCGGTACGGTACCACGATCTAATACCGAAGTACCGATATTAAATCGATACCACAAGGTCTGATATTAGCGCGGGTATATTGCACGCGAATGAGAACAATTATGCAAGTTTTGAGTTTATAAAGTGGGAAATTACCACAAATGTTTATTAGTAAATGAATCAGCGAAGCTTATCACATCAAATCAGTCATTTGAAAACTTTCTTGTGAGAAATAATTTCAGCAAAAATCTCTCAAAATTAGCTAATTGCTTCTGGTTTCAAAAGACATCGCACTACACTAAAGCAATCTGCATAATCCGATTCAACATTTCACGCTCGTCTCGGGACGGATAACGGAAATCATTTGAACACGCAAGAGATTTTATAGCATTTCGTAATAACAGTTACAGGAGACATGAGCTTATAACAACGACACACACACACACACACACACACACACACACACACACACACACACACACACACACACGCCTGTCACTTAGTCACGCTCGCACATTACACATTAAGTTTCCTTAAACAGTCAAATACACAGAATTATGTACAAATGTCCGTCTTTAGTGAGTATTCACATAAACACAGTCGGCGGTGTCTAACGCGAATGTAAACAGTGCAATAGTATGCGTGCAAATATAATGAGATCTAAATGTCATTGGTTGAAACGAACGCTGGAGATTGTGATATTTGATCTTATGTTAGGCTGTGTGTGTGCGTTGATCAGTGTTAAAAAAACAAAAATGTCTAAATGAGATGGTTTGAATGATCCACTGACCTGTCGATCTCTTAAGAAGTCCTAAAGTCAGGATAGTGACAGATGCTTCTTGGCTAGGTTTGATGGTTCTTCATCAGTTTTATAAGCAAAGTCATTACAAATGTCACTTCTACTCCTCTCTTTATTAATTCGTTTTGGGCATCTTGAGTGAGATTCAACTGCTTTATCCATTTTGTCCGTCTATGTTGTTGTCACATTAGCCGGTTGTTTCGGGTCAGTTGGGGTAGCGCGCTGCCATCTAGCGGTGAACTTCGGAAAAGCAGCATATACCGAAATGTGCCAAATCATGATATCGTACCGTTTTAAATAAAATATATACCGGTATTTTTCCAGTACCGGTATATCGCGCATCCCTATCATCTACTAATGGTTTGATAATCATTTGTTCACAATTAACAATTGTTTATTGAGATAATGGTACACTGACATTTCAGTGATTAATAGTATATTAACTAGTAACTTAACCATTTACTAAGGATCTGTTTGGTTATTTTATGATATGATATTTTTTAAAGATAACTTACAGATTTGCAAATTGTTAGCATATTATACTTAATCATTTATGAATGTAGTCATGATTTGTAAATGATTCGTTTTTATCATTATCTAATAACTTATAAATAATGTATAACTGAATCTACAAAATATACAAAAAAGTAACAATTTAGTAACATTTATGAAATGCATTGTCATGTTTTGTAAATCATTAGTTCATTATTAACTATTAAACTGTAAATTACTTAAAACTTGATCTACTAAATATATGTAAAATAATTAACAAATCACTCATTAATCATTAATGAAAAATGTTAGCATATCACTTGATAATCATTTATGAATGTTTTGTAAATGATTAGTTCATCATTAACTAACCACTTATAAATGACTTACAACTGAACGTTATTATAAAGTTTTACCCTCCTGGTATTCACCAGGAACTCATGGGCCGGATGGGCTGGGTTTGCCAGAGCCGAATTTTAGCCCCAGTCCAGCCCTGCAGGGAATCATTCACTAAGATCAGGACAACTGGACATAAAGAGACAAAGCATGATTTAAACAATTCACTCAGTATGGGATCCAATACAGAGGTGGTAGCTTTCAATTTTGAGACCTCTGTGCTAAGGGAAGCTGAATCAAGTATAGAAAAATTGGAGAAGTATAGTGTATATTACTGACAGCAGAAACAAAATTGACAGAAGTAATGCATTTTATGAGCATTTACACTCTTAGAATTAAAGTATTCGAGAAACATATCTCAAAGATGAACTGAGGTCGGTATATTTGAGATATTGTTCCCTTTCAGTCGGTCACGTTCGACGTACGTCGGACTGACCGACGAATTGGGATAACTTCTGGGAGCCCCTATCAGCTTTGAGATTAAAGAGAACAGGCCAATGGCCATTGGCTTGCGTGTTTTGCATACCATACCCCGCCCCGCGCCAGGGGTATAAAGCGGAAGCGATCGCCACGCACCATTGTCATTCACTTCGGAGCCGAACGGCGTTCAGGTCGAAGACTACACTACAGCACTTATCAGCAGAGAGAGAGAGAGAGAGAGAGAGAGAGAGAGAGAGAGAGAGAGAGAGACTTGGTGTTGCCGTAAAGGCACACAACAGCAAGACGGTGAGCTCACAGCTGCTTCAATCAACTGCTGTTTTCACAGCAAAAACAGTGAATGCAAATCACAGGCTGCACTATTTCCTGTGTTTTTGCCACGGTGTTCTCTGGGTGCTTCAGCACACAAAAAAGAGCGTTTCCTCACAAAAAGACCAACACGGGTGTGACACTGCATCTTTTTCAAGGTGTCATTCCACCCGTGTGTTTCTGGATGCAGTCGTTCCCTCTCACCTGCTGACAGTCACAATCACTGCCTCACGTGTTTGGGTGTTCAGCATGCTGAGGTAGCGTTTATGGATAGTTCATGTTCATTGCGGGAACATAATTATCTTGGAGCTTAGATCGAGACTTGCCTACCTTCGGGAAGGTGGAGTCCCCCTCCGTATACCTCGATCTAGTGCTATCTCTGCCCAGCAAGATAGACATACTTTGACGGATACCCGGGGTGATCTGAGGATTACGGTCAGGGCTGACCCGCCGAGCAAGCCTCCGCGGACCCCTGAACCCTCATAAGCTCAGCAGCCGGTGGTGCTGCCAAGAGAAGCTTCTGGCCCCTCCCATGGGCATCCGGTTGTGACTTTCGGGGCACCCGCGGATAAGCAGATGTCCATCACTGCATCGTAGGGGAAGTTTCAGTCCTCAGAGGATGAAGACTCGGCTGTACTGCCTCCCTCTGGGAGAGTGGCAACAGTCGCGTCGGACCTCGAGTTGACCGCTATGCTTTCCCGGGCTGCCGAAAAGTTCGGGCTTGAGTGGAACCCTCCACCACGTCCCGAACCTTACGTGGGACTCCCACCAGTGGAGCGGGCCGTCGCGATGCAGCTGTGTCCAGCAACCGCTTCCAACTGGCGTGGGGGCCCACACCTCCCGTCCAAGGCCTGTAAGTTTACTTCCAACCTAGTTGCGAAGGCTTACAGGTCTTGTGGCCATGCCGCGTCCGCTCTGCATGAATGAGTCTGCTCCAGGTGCACCAGGCCCAGGTGCTCATGGACATGCAGGAGGGTAGGCCAGAGCTCCGGTTGGCGACGGACCTCAACCTCCAGGCGACAAAAGTCTCGGCCCGTTCCATTGGCCGGGCGATGTCCACCTTGGTGGTCCAGGAACAACATCTCTGGCTCAACCTGACCGTCATAAGGAAGACCGATAAGTAACGGTTCCTGGGCTCCCCCATTTCTCCGGCCGGGTTGTTCGGGGATACGGTCAAGAGTTTCTCCCAACAATTCTTAGCCGCTCAGAAGCAGATGGAGGCCATCAAGCACATCCTGCCCCGGCGGCCAGCGGCCGCACCCGCTCCGTTGCCGGCTGCAGCACCTCCACCTGCCCGTCGCCAAGGACGTCCACCTGCAGCCGCCTCCCGCTCCGGCCCCAGCCCAGCAGCAACCAACATCGCGCCGTGGGCGTGGAGCCGGCCGCGGGAAGGACGTCCAGCCCGCTCAGGCCACTGCCAAGCCAGGTGGCAAGCGCCATCGGAAGAGACCCTGAGACAGGCCACCCAGAGATGGAGGAGACTGCTCTTCAGGAGATGGCAGCAGCACCACTCCTTCCCCCGATGCCTCGTCATCCTCAGGCACCGTTCCGTTTGCCAGTAGGGGGTGCCGACTGTTGGGATGCACTCAAGCGGCCTTCCCTCACTCGCTCACCCCCTCAGCGGAAGCAGATAAGTGCTGCAGTGTGCACACAGACCCCACTGCGGGCCGCTACCAGGCCGTCCAAGCCTGGCTAACGCTGCCCAAACCGTCTCGCTGGCTCTTCCGCACAATCATACTCGGCTACGCGATTCAGTTACCCTTCTGGCTAGCCCTGTCGCCCCGCATCTTTACCAAGGTTGCGGAGACGGCCATTGCTCCCATGAGGGAGTGTGGTGTTCACATTCTCAACTACCTCGACGACTGGCAGATTTTGGCGTAGTCGCAAGGTCAGAGGTCATTGTTCAAACACAGGGACATGGTGCTCAGACACCTCAGCCAGTTGGGGCTTTGGGTCAACTGGGAGAAGAGCAAACTCTGCCCCATGCAGAGGATCTCTTTTCTCGGGATGGAGCTGGACTTACTGAGGAGCTGGACTCACAGAGGAGCGCGTCCAGTCGGTGTTGAGTTGCTTGAATTCAACAGTCGGCTCCTGGGGCATATGGCATCTGCAGCCGGTGTAACGCCGCTCGGATTGCTTCATATGAGACCGCTTCAAGAGTCCCGAGATGGGCATGGCACAGTGGCTCCCTCCATGTCCAAGTTACACGAGCTGTCGCCAAACCTTCAGCCCGTGGTCGGACCCTTCATTTCTACGAGTGCCTCTAGAACAAGTGTCCAGGCATGCTGTTGTCTCCACGGATGCCTCATCCACCGGCTGGGGTACCACGTACAACGGGCTTGCTGTCTCGGGTCTGTGGACAGGACCCCAACTACAATGGCATATCAATTGCCTAGAGTTGTTAGCAGTTCGTCTTGCACTCAGCCGCCTCAAGGGGCCACTCATAGGCAAGCATGTTCTGGTCCGTACAGACAGCACTGCGGCCGCTGTGGACATCAACAAACAAGGTGGGCTTCCGCTGCATGTCACAACTTGCCCGCCATCTCCTTCTCTGGAGTCAGAAGCATCTGAGGTCGCTTCGCACCACTCACATTCCGGGCCTGCTCAATCGTCCAGCCGACAAGTGCAGAGGGCGCCCTTTGAGCCTTTGCAGTCAGCAGAGCTAAAGGTACTATCATTAAAGACGATACTCCTGACTGCATTGGCCTCAATCAAGAGGGTAGGGGACCTGCAGGCATTTTCGGTTGACGAATCGTGCCTGGAATTCGGGCTGGGTAACTCTCATGTAATCCAGAGACCCCAACCTGGATACGTGCACAAGGTTCTCACCACCCCCTTCAGGGATCAGGTGGTGAACCTGCAAGCGCTGCCTTCGGAGGAGGCAGACCCAGCTCTGGCTTTTCTCTGTCCTGTCTGTGCCCTGCAGACCTATGTAGACAGAACGCAAAGCTTTAGGACCTCAGAGCAGCTCTTTGTCTGTCATAGAGGGCAGCAGAAAGGGAAGGCTGTCTCCAAGCAGAGGATGGCCCACTAGATAGTGGATGCCATCATCTTGGGGTATGAATCCCAAGATGTGCCCTGTCCACTTGGGGTTAGAGCCCACTCCACCAGGGGTGTGGCCTTTTCCTGGGCGCTAGCTCGTGGCACCACGCTATCAGACATTTGTAAAGCTGCGGGCTGGGCGACACCCAACACGTTCGCTAGGTATTATAACCTACATGTAGAGCCGCTAGCTTCTCATGTGCTCGCTTCCCATAGCCAGTAACCCTGAAGTACCCGTTCTAGTGTCGGGTTGCTGTGCCACTCCTTCCTAATGGAACGGATACGTGCGCTGGTAAGCTCCAGTCGAGTTCCCCGGTAAAAAGGCGAACCCTGTCGAGCCCTCCGCAACCGACGGCGGTCAGACGTGGCGGAGCGTCCGACACCAGGTCTATCACTTGTAGGCGTTGGTGTAACTTGTGGTAGGCTGGGTTCCATATGTTGTGACTCCTACGGTGGTCCCATATCTGACCCGTCACGGAAACCAGGGACACAAGCTGGCAGCACAACTTTCGAGCAAAATGAGATTGAAGCGTTTTTTTTTTTCAAATTATGTGATTTTCGTTTTTTTGCAGAATGTGTTAGTTGAGATCATGAAGAAGCCTCTCCATTTTTGAGACAGCAGTATTGGTGTATTTAAAAGCGTACCTTTTGAGGTTGAAATCGGCTTGTTTTCGGAGATTCTAGCACACAGTAGGAGCGTGTCATTGTCTGTGTGTATTTCCAAAGGGGATAAGCCGGCTTTTGCTTCTTTTGTTATTGTACCCACCCTCCGAGGGAGGTGTGGCTACTTATTATGCAGCGTTTTGGCTGGCTCTAGCTGATATCAACATTCAATGAAGATGGACGCCGCAAAGATGATCGCAGACGAGCTGAACCGTGGCCGTTACACAGAAAATGTTTCGAAGTACTTCTTCGACAAGCTGGACCCTAATGAAAAAAAAAGTATACTTTATTGTATTTCAAATATATTCTCTTTTCTGATAGTATATTAGAAATATACTTACAAAAAAATGTACCATTTCTAAATATATAAAAAATATATTAGCATCATATTTCACAATACAACTTTTAAGACACTTTAAAATAATTGTATTTTAGTATATTTTCTAAAAATATATTTTAGAAAAATATACTTTAAATGAAAGTTCAGTGTACTTTTGTAAAGTGTACTTATTTGAACATTACTTTAAAATATATTTTTTATATATTTTAAACTTATGCTCAAAATTGTCATTGTTAACAATGCACTAAAAGCATATTTTAAAAATACATAATTAATATCATTAAGCTGTATAAAAAGTTATAAATACTGTTTAAGGTTATTTATTCATGCTTAACTGTTCAAGCTTAAGCATTAATAAATAAGTGATAATAAATTATTATTATATAAATAAATTATTATATGGACTAAAAGCCCATTTTTAAATATATGCAATGTATGCTATAAGCCCTACTTTAGTTGTGATTTAAGTGTAAATATGTTTAATAAGTTTACACTGGCAAAGAAGAATCCAACAGCACACTTAAAATACAACGCAAGAAAATATGAGTTAAATAGTTGTTTCTTATCGGAATTCAAATGTCTCTTCATTGATCTGTGACCAATCAGATTGTGTTGCTCAATGCCTGCAGCCAATCAGACGCAGAGCTGCTGACGGTACTCGTCCTTATGACGCTCACTCGCGGGAGGTTTGCAGCCTTGCAGGTGAAGTACAATGTTGTGTTACATTAATTATTTAATAAAACACTGAGAGCGGAAAGTACATTGCTCATTCTTCGGACCAGTTCAATTACGACACATCGCTGCCTGACCTTGATGGTGACGATAAACTGTTTTGGAATAAAATGGCCAAACGTTACGTGATCCCGAAAAGCACCGGAAAAAGTCCTTCTGTTTGGAGGTAAGTAATAGGCCTATGTAATGTCACTAAACGTGAATAAAAAGTTGAATGAACATGCACCTGACCTTATCTCGTATATTCTGTTAACAGATTGCGTTCTTCACGAGTGTTTGCTGTCAACTGTCCCTGTGTAAGCGGTCATCAGACGCAAGTGTAATGAGCAGCTCACCAGAAAATTGAATATAATGTGTAATTTATATTTATGTATAGATGGTCAGTGGAATTAGTTCAATTATATGTTTTCCAACATCTTCCAGTGTTAATTTAATGAAAAACATAGTAAGTTAATTTTGTTTAGCTTTGCTGAAACCATGTGAAACCATTTATAAAAATCGTTGGGCTTGTTTAATGAAATGTCTCCCTTGTGAAAAAAAAGTGCACTTTAGTGTACTTTTATAAAGTGTACTTATTACACAGATAATATACTTATACTAAATACACTTAATTGTGCAATTAAATGCAATGTTTTCGGTGTACTTAACACACATTATATGTAATTGATTTCAAATTTATCACATATTAAGTTGAAATAAAATACAATAAGTTGCAATTAAGAGTTATTTTTTGGAACAACTTAAGTGGTACTTAAATACAACTTTATATGTACTTTCATAATCACTTCTAGTGTATTAAAATTGTAATTAAAGTGCACTGCTCAATGTACTGACAAGCAATTAATGTGAACTAAAACATACTTTAATGTCAGCTAAATATACACTTAAGTGTGAATTAAATGCAATGTTTTCGGTGTACTTAACACACATTATATGTAATTGATTTCAAATTTATCACATATTAAGTTGAAATAAAATACAATAAGTTGCAATTAAGAGTGATTTTTTGGAACAACTTAAGTGGTACTTAAATACAACTTTATATGTACTTTCATAATCAATTCTAGTGTATTAAAATTGTAATTAAAGTGCACTGCTCAATGTACTGACAAGCAATTAATGTGAATTAAAACATACTTTAATGTCAGCTAAATATACACTTAAGTGTGAATTAAATGCAATGTTTTCGGTGTACTTAACACACATTATATGTAATTGATTTCAAATTTATCACATATTAAGTTGAAATAAAATACAATAAGTTGCAATTAAGAGTGATTTTTTGGAACAACTTAAGTGGTACTTAAATACAACTTTATGTGTACTTTCATAATCGCTTCTAGTGTATTAAAATTGTAATTAAAGTGCACTGCTCAATGTACTGACATCCATTCTACTGTCTTGAAAACAAGCAATTAATATGAACTAAAATATACCTTAACGTAATTTACATGTACACTCTAATATAATGAAATACATTCATAATTACATTTTTCAAATAATACAGCTGCAATTTCGTATAATAAACACATCCAAATTTAAATCCTCTACATTTATTGACAAAACAATCTGTAAAACAAATATACAAAAAAAACTTTTTTTTTGATGCCCAAGAAAAACTCAAAAAACTATTTACACAAACACAAGAACATATGTATTCTGTCAATTTTATCATTAAATTCAAGTGATGCCATATTGATGCTGTTTAATGTGACATGACAGATCACTGTAAAGACACATCAGTTCAAGCAGCAACGCGGCACGAGTGAATGTGATCACCTTGTCATAGTCAAAGAATAAACATGAATTAACATCAGAAGGTATGTTAAGGATACATTACAACTTACTAAAATGTATCACATTGTGTAATCGTTCAGTGTTTCAACAGCAGAAAGATGTCGATAAAACACGAGAGAGATGAACTCTTTCACTAAATGTATGCATTATATTAGCCTATATATTCATCATATTCTACTTAACCTGAAAACCTGAAAAAAATCTAACCTATAATTAGATTTATAAGTTAATGCATGAGAAGTTTACACGTTTGCATACAATGCAGAAACAGAAACAACAAGGCAATTATATATTACATTCTGAATCAAATTATAATCTTTGTGTGCCCTTTGTTAGAGTTAAGCTTGGTAAAACGTCCTTCAAATATGTCGCAGCCTCAGATTGGAATTTGCTCCAGACTGAGTTGAAGCTAAAAGATCTGGTGACATTTAGTCATTTTAAAATTTTACTACATCATTTTGAGAGTAAATTAATGGTGTGTAATTGTTTTTGACTGGTTGTATGTTTTATGTTTTTTATGTGACTTTTTATGTATAACTGTACATGCAAACACAGCTGCCTATCTTGGCCAGGACAGGACATTTTAATCTCAGTGAGTTTTTCTCCTGGTTAAATAAAGGTAATAATAATAATAATTAGTAGAGATATTTTTTATATTATATTTTTAATTCTTTAAGAATCCTTTAGTTTAGGACAATTACAATTTGTTCAGTAAACCAATAAAAAAAAAAGCATTTTTATATTTAGTGTTCCTCCCCGAACTGTCAGCTTTGTGTACTGTTACACCCCTATTATTAATGCAATCTTAAAATCAAAAGGTGTATATGTTAATTATTTAATGCATTGTTAACTTGCATGAACAATGACTATAAATTTAATTAACTAGCTTTGAACTATAATTTATTAAGCAAGGTCAACAACTATTAATAAACACTGTAAAAAATTAAATAAAAATAAATCACTGTTAGATCATGTTGGCCAATACATTAAATAACGTTAACAAATTAGATCTTATTGTAAAGTATTACTGAACTTATAAGCTCTTAAACCTTTACTAGCACCAAAATTAGGACCAAAAGGTTTATTCTAAAATCTTATTCCAGCATTAGTGAAAGAAAAAGAAAAAAAGAAAAAAAAAACTGAAGAACTCCAAAGGCACACAAAATTGTTTGTCACCAACTATTTTCAAGTTGTTTGGAAAGTGCTGTTTATGTCAATGTCCGAGAAGCTCTCCATCAGTAGGAAACGTCTCGGTTACGTATGTAACCCTCGTTCCCTGAAGGAGGGAACGGAGACGCCACGTCGGAGTACCGACGAATAGGAATCTCGCTAGCGAGAGCCAATCTACTTCGAGTGTAACTAAACGAGCCAATGCACATTGGCATGCAATGATTGCACCAGCTGCCCATGCCATGCAGAGCGGGTATAAATGAGGCACAGGTGCTTGCATTAAATTAGTCTTTTGCTGAGGAGCCGAGTAGGTGAAATGGCACCCCAGCAGGGTACAGAGGACATGGCGACGGGACGTGGCGTCTCCGTTCCCTCCTTCAGGGAACGAGGGTTACATACGTAACCGAGACGTTCCCATTCAGTCGGTCACTCTCGACGCCACGTCGGAGTACCGACGAATAGGAATCCCTACCAAAGCGCCATGGCCTGTGCCCCCTTCCAGTGCCCTGTGTGAGCCTCCTGAGCTCTCTTACCTGACGAGACGGGGCTCACACAGAGAAGTCCATCACTGCTGTTCTGCATGACCCGCTCAGCGACTATTGGATAACACTGGGAAGCGTGCCCTAATGGGGGGCCGCTGCGGAACCACATCATACCAAAGGGAGTTATGTGGACACAGAGCTGAGCCGTAGCCCGCCGCCATGAGGGGGGCCCCATCCCTAAAAAGGAGGGCTCTCCCAAGGGAAAGACACGGGCTTCCGAGAGGAGCAACCATGGAAAAATATGTGGGATCCCAGCAGGGTCACTCACATGGCCCAAGCCAATACCGGTTCTCAAGGATTCAGCGGTAGGAGGCCTGATGCCGGACGCTCCGCCACGCCCGGCACCGAGGGCGGTGGAGGACTCACAGAGTTTGCTTCTGGAGAAAGTAAGCGCCAAGGCGCAGCAAGCCGACAGGAGCCGGGCCTCTCAGTGCTTCTACCTGTTTGAGGTGAGAACACAGGAGGAAACCGGCTCCACACGTAAGCTATAGAACCTAACGAACGTGTTGGGTGTCGCCCAGCCCGCAGCTCTACAGATGTCTGGCAGTGAGGCGCCACGTGTCAGCGCCCAGGGGGATGCACCACATCTAGTAGAGTGTGCTCGTACCCTGAGTGGACAGGGCACACCTTGTGCTTGGTAAGCCAAGGTGATGGCATCCACTAACCAGTGGGCCATCCTCTGCTTGGAGACAGCCTTTCCCTTCTGCTGGCCTCCGACAGTACCAAGAGCTGAACTGAGGTCCTGAAGCTTGAGTTCTGTCCATGTACCTGAGTGGATGGGACAGAGCAAAGCTAGGGCTGGGTCTGCCTCCTCCAGGGGCAGCGCTTGCAGGTTCACCACCTAGTCCCTGAAGGGAGTGGTGGGAACCTTGGGCACAAAGCCAGGCCGGGGTCTCAGTACCACGTGGGCGTCACCCGGCCTGAACTCCAGGCACGAATCGTCGACCGAAAATGCCTGCAGGTCCCCTACCCTCTAGATGGAGGCCAATGCAGCCAACAGTAAAGTCTTCATGGACAGAATCTTAAACTCTGCTGACTGCAAGGGCTCACATGGGGCATTCTGAAGTGCTCGGAGCACCAGAGCAAGATCCCAAGAGGGTATGGAGGGAGGACGAGGAGGATTTAACCGTCTCGCCCCCCTAAGGAACCTGACGACCAGGTCGTGCTTCCCCACCGACTTACCTCTACATGGCAGAAATAGCAGCAACGCAAACTGATGGTGGAGGGCGACAGCCTATGCTCCAACCCTTGCTGCAGGAAGGAAAGCACTGACGCGATCGAACATCTTCGGGGGTCTTCTCGGCGGGAAGAACTCCAATCGACGAACAGGTTCCACTTCAAGGCATAGGCCTGTCTCGTAGACGGTGCTCTAGCCGAAGTGATGGTGTTAACTCCCTCTTGGGGTAAATCACCTAGAACCTCCGCGTCCCGTCCAGGGACCAGACATGAAGTTTCCAGAGGTCTGGACGCGGGTGCCAGAGGGTGCCCCGTCTCTGAGTAGAAGCCCTCAGAGGAATCGGCCAAGGAGGGGCTGTCGCGAGGAGCATGAGTTCTGGGAAGTCCGGTGGGGCCAATACGGGGCCACCAACAGGACCTGCTCCTCGTCCTCCCCGACCTTGCACAATATCTGTGCAAGTAGGCTCACTGGGGGAAAACGCATATTTGCATAGGCCCTGGGGCCAGCTGTGCGCAAGTGCATCCGTGCCGAGTGTGCCCTCGGTCAGCGAATAGAACCACTGGCAGTGGGACGTTTCTGGGGAGGCAGACAGGTCGACCTGTGCCACCCCGAACTGAACCCAGATCAGCCGGACCACCTGGGGGTGGAGCCACCATTCTCCCGGAAGCGCAGCTCGTGACAGCTCGTCGGCCGCCCGGTTGCGCACCCCAGGGACATGAACGGCCCGAAGCGACCTCAGACACTTCTGACTCCAGAGGAGGAGATGGCGGGCGAGTTGCGACATGCAACGTGAGCGTACACCACCTTGACGGTTGATGTGCGCAACGGTCGCCGTGTTGTCCGTACGGACCAGTACATCTTTGCCCCGTAACCGGCCCTTGAGGCGGCTCAGTGCACGATGTACTGCTAGCAACTCGAGGCAATTGATATGCCACTGCAGGTGCGGGCCCGTCCAACCCCTGACACTGCATGCCCGTTGTACGTGGCACCCCAGCCCGATAGATGAGGCATCCGTGAAGACCACAGCATGCCTGGATACCTGTTCCAACGGCACTCCGGCCCGAAGGAACCCGGGATCTGACCATGGGCTGAAGGTTTTGCGGCAGGATGGAGTGATGCTCACCCGATACGTGCCGCGTGTCCACGTCCATCTCGGGACTTGGCCATGAAGCCAATGCTGAAGCGGTCTCATATGAAGCAGGCCGAGCGGCGTTACTGCCGCCGCAGCCGCCATATGCCCCAGGAACCTCTGAAAATGTTTCAGTGGAACCGCCATCCTGCCCTGAAACGTGTTCAGGCAGTTCAGCATTGACTGGACGCGCTCCTTCGTGAGACGTGCAGTCCGCTTGACCGAATCCAACTCCATACCGAGAAAGGAGATCCTCTGCACGGGGGCGAGTTTGCTCTTTTCCCAGTTGACCTGAAGACCCAACTGGCTGAGGTGTCTGAGCACCAAGTCCCTGTGTTCGCACAACTGCTCCCGGGACTGTGCAAGGATGAGCCAGTCGTCGAGAAAGTTTAGGATGCGAACGCCCTGTTCTCTCATGGGCACAAGGGCCCCCTCCGTGACCTTCGTAAAGACACGGGGGGACAGGGCCAGCCCGAAGGGTAGGACTTTGTACTGATATGCTCGCCCCTCGAACGCAAAGCGCAGGAACGGCCTGTGTCGGGGGAGAACGAGACATGAAAGTACGCGTCCTTCAGGTCGATCGCTGCAAACCAATCTTGGGGACGGATGCACTCGAAAATGCGTTTCTGCGTGAGCATCTTGAACGGTAGCTTGTGAAGGCTCCGATTCAGTACTCGCAGGTCCAAGATTGGCCGTAACCCACCGGTTTTCTTGGGTACAATGAAGTACGGGCTGTAGAAGCCTGTCCTCATATCGGCTGGAGGGACCGGCTCTATCGCGTCCTTCGCCAGTAGGACTGCGATTTCCGCACGCAGGACACGGACATCTGCAGCTTTCACCGAAGTGAAGCGGACGTCCATGAACCTGGGGGGGGAACGCCGGGCGAACTGAATCGCATAGCCGAGCCTGATGGTCTGAATGAGCCAGCGAGACGGACTGGGGAGCTCTAACCAGGCTCGCAGAGACCGAACAAGCGGGAACATCAGGACCACCGGCGTACCCACCATGGGGCAGCGAGGTGGAATACAGGCACCGGCCTGGGGCGGCTGTCTCGTGGAGGTGGCCCGCAGTGAGGTGTGAATGTGCTGTGCAACACATACCTGATTCCACGGAGGGCAGAGGGTCCGCGAGGAGGCTGTGGTGCACCCCTGCGTCATCCGCTGCTGCCTGCTGGCGAAACAGGAGGAGGATGAGTGTGGTCCGGCGTTTGACCAGCCATAACTCTCCAAGCCCCCTGAGGACCCAGAGATAGAGGAACTGCTTTTTTTTTTTTTTTTTTGAGAGAGAGTTTGGGTACCACTGGTTGTGACCAGCGGCAGAACATAATTTAGACTCAAACATTCCCCGGCCCTCTTCCGGGGAAAAGCAGCCCCGCCCATCTCCAGGTCACCCGTCTCAGAGTTGATGTTTCACCGACCGCTTAAACAGCAGTAGAGACGGGTGGCGTCGTCCTCCTGCAGCGAACACAGTAGAGCAGACTGTGTCGAGGGTCCCTTTTTTTTTTTTTTTTGCAGGGGCGACGCCTCTGGCGACAAGCAGACTGAGGGGCGGCCCATAAGGCGCCATATGCCCCAGGAACCTCTGAAAATGTTTCAGTGGAACCGCCATCCTGCCCTGAAACGTGTTCAGGCAGTTCAGCATTGACTGGACGCGCTCCTTCGTGAGACGTGCAGTCCGCTTGACCGAATCCAACTCCATACCGAGAAAGGAGATCCTCTGCACGGGGGCGAGTTTGCTCTTTTCCCAGTTGACCTGAAGACCCAACTGGCTGAGGTGTCTGAGCACCAAGTCCCTGTGTTCGCACAACTGCTCCCGGGACTGTGCAAGGATGAGCCAGTCGTCGAGAAAGTTTAGGATGCGAACGCCCTGTTCTCTCATGGGCACAAGGGCCCCCTCCGTGACCTTCGTAAAGACACGGGGGGACAGGGCCAGCCCGAAGGGTAGGACTTTGTACTGATATGCTCGCCCCTCGAACGCAAAGCGCAGGAACGGCCTGTGTCGGGGGAGAACGAGACATGAAAGTACGCGTCCTTCAGGTCGATCGCTGCAAACCAATCTTGGGGACGGATGCACTCGAAAATGCGTTTCTGCGTGAGCATCTTGAACGGTAGCTTGTGAAGGCTCCGATTCAGTACTCGCAGGTCCAAGATTGGCCGTAACCCACCGGTTTTCTTGGGTACAATGAAGTACGGGCTGTAGAAGCCTGTCCTCATATCGGCTGGAGGGACCGGCTCTATCGCGTCCTTCGCCAGTAGGACTGCGATTTCCGCACGCAGGACACGGACATCTGCAGCTTTCACCGAAGTGAAGCGGACGTCCATGAACCTGGGGGGGGAACGCCGGGCGAACTGAATCGCATAGCCGAGCCTGATGGTCTGAATGAGCCAGCGAGACGGACTGGGGAGCTCTAACCAGGCTCGCAGAGACCGAACAAGCGGGAACATCAGGACCACCGGCGTACCCACCATGGGGCAGCGAGGTGGAATACAGGCACCGGCCTGGGGCGGCTGTCTCGTGGAGGTGGCCCGCAGTGAGGTGTGAATGTGCTGTGCAACACATACCTGATTCCACGGAGGGCAGAGGGTCCGCGAGGAGGCTGTGGTGCACCCCTGCGTCATCCGCTGCTGCCTGCTGGCGAAACAGGAGGAGGATGAGTGTGGTCCGGCGTTTGACCAGCCACAACTCTCCAAGCCCCCTGAGGACCCAGAGATAGAGGAACTGCTTTTTTTTTTTTTTTTTTTTTGAGAGTTTGGGTACCACTGGTTGTGACCAGCGGCAGAACATAATTTAGACTCAAACATTCCCCGGCCCTCTTCCGGGGAAAAGCAGCCCCGCCCATCTCCAGGTCACCCGTCTCAGAGGTGATGTTTCACCGACCGCTTAAACAGCAGTAGAGACGGGTGGCGTCGTCCTCCTGCAGCGAACACAGTAGAGCAGACTGTGTCGAGGGTCCCTTTTTTTTTTTTTTTTGCAGGGGCGACGCCTCTGGCGACAAGCAGACTGAGGGGCGGCCCATAAGGCGCTCTGAAGCTTGATTTCCTCAGCCCGCTACCGACTGCAAAGAACTGCTGGGCTCAGTTCTCAACAGTGTCGCCAAAATGGCCACCTTGTGAGATGGAAGCATCGTGAAGCGTACTTTGACGACCACTCGCATCTCAGCAAGGCAAGCCAGGGGGCGTTTCTGGACCACAGAGGTGGACATCGTCTGGCCGAGGGCCTGCGCCATGACCTGATCACGGTTAGTCAACATGCGCAGCTCAACCCCGACTCAGAACTACCCTCGTGCATAAGAGTGCAGGGCGGAGGTGGTCTGCGTACAGCCACCCCACCAATGAGGGTAGTGAGGGAGGAAAAACTTATGCAGTGCTGGCCCCTCTGGAGTTCCATACTGCCAAGTTTTACATGCACATCTGGGATTGATCCCAGGAAAGCATGGCTATTGACTCTGAATCTGATTCAGCAAAGCACACACCATTACAGTGGGCTCAGCATCATCTTCCTTCCCAGAGCACAACAGCCCTCTCTCCGATGTAGCGATTGACATCTGATCCTCAGCTGGAGCCCTGAATGAAATGCTAGGTTCCCCCCTAAGAAGGACCAGCAACTCCATCCAGAAGCTGCACAGCTTGCAGTGCGCTTGAGGGGGAGGGGCCCCAGGGGGTTGGATCCCCGAAGAAGCCCCACCCACCTCAGGTCACCCCAGCCATTACACCAAAGTAGACCTCTCCTGTGGCCACCAGGGAGGGCGCTTCAATGGGAAATCGGCCCGGGGACAGCGCACATAGAACGGCGAGCGAGCGCTGGGTTGCCGTGACAACGCGCGCTGCAGCTTAGCCGCTCGACGGCACACGACACGCAGAGAAGCGAGAGGTCCGCCCGGGTTTCCCCCGGCGGCAGCTCTCGCTGATCTCCACGGTCTCCCAGAGTGTCGAGCAGACCCGCGGCTGTGCTTTTACACACGAGCCGTGGCTGGCCAACAACAAAGGGGACTCAAGCTTCCCGGAGAAAGAAGAGTCGCGACCGGCGTGCCGACGTGGTCATGTTCCCATTTGAAAACATGAACCACCCACGAACGCAGTCTCAGCATGCAGCCCAGACATGTGAAACAGTGCTCGTGGCCGTCAGTGAGGACAGGGAACAACCGCAACCAGAAACACACAGGTAAATTGTCATCTTTAAAAAGACGCAAGCTCTACCTGTGTAGCTCTTTTAGGGAAAATGCTCTCTGGGGTGCTGAAGCACACAGGGGATAGTCGCGGCGACACAGACAGGGAATTCGTGCAGCCTGTCCTGCGCGCTCTCTTTCTCATAGAAGGCGGTCTCTTACCAGCCGTGAAAACGGCCTTTCAGCGCTCTAAACAGCGCACCAAACCAGCTGTGAGAACAGCCTTTTGTTTTTGCTCAATAAAACAATCGAAAGTGAAAGAGAGAAATTCGACCCCGCTGCAATGCCGTCACTCCAACACCAAACGAGGAGAGATTCACCCGAAGAGCTTGACTCGTTATAATGTTAACACACGCTTGTAGAGAGTGATTTCAGGACGATCCATTCACCACTCGGCTCCGAAGCAAAAGGCTAATTTAATGCAAGCACCTGTGCCTCATTTATACCCGCTCTGCGTGGCATGGGAAGCTGGTGCAATCATTGCATGCCAATGTGCATTGGCTCGTTTAGTTACACTCGAAGTAGATTGGCTCTCGCTAGCGAGATTCCTATTCGTCGGTACTCCGACGTGGCGTCGAGAGTGACCGACTGAATGGGAACTGGTGCACCATCTCTCCACAGTAGATGTGAATGGACATGTTCCAAAGAGGCAGGAAAGAAAAAAATATATACTTTGAGGAAAGAAAAAGAAAACGCAAAGAAAAAACTTGTTTATAAAACAGATCTATCCATTATATTATAATTGGCTCAATTAAATTAAAACGATAGATGTACAGTTTATATTCACACAGCAGGGTCTGTATGAAAAAAAGAAGAAAAAAAAAAAGAAATAGCCACAAGAGGGATCATAAAAATGAGCATGTTGTCTCTTTTTTTATCTAGTACTGCCCTGATTAAGCAGTTTATTCTGCACGGTGTGTGTAAGGTTTTTACCACAACAATAAATTCATAATTAACATAAACTTCACCTCATCAAGATGGCTCTGTGATTCCACACAGCTTGCACTAGATCTCCAATAACACATCTGTATTGATCCTACAAAATAAAAAATAAAATAAAATAAGCACAAAATATTAAAAACACAAATAGTACTTTAACATCTTACTCTCCAAATGCAAAAAGAAAAGAACATATTAAAATCATTACTGGTTGTTGTTATACGTTAAGTTAATATATGGAATAAATGTATATAACGTTAAATGTCTTCTGTCCATTTAAAAAGTAGGAGTTCGATTAAAATATTGTATTTACAGCAGGCAAATTCATTGAACATGCCCACACCGGCGATCACATTCCGATTTAAGAAATTAATATAATGCAATCTTAAATACATGATAGGAAACATGATTAACGTTAATTCACCTCCCGAGTCGATAGTGCGTCTATCCTATCTGCGATTAAACTAAATAACTACATCGTAATAGAGAGCCAACGTTACCATGTTACGGTGAAAATGAAAAATCAAGAGAGCTTATATCAAGATATACTTACTTGACTCGTTATTTGTAGCATATAACGTCTCATCTGTAATGATCCAAACGGTTCGCTCCTCTGTTGTCTCTGTTCTCTTCAGCTTCATTTTCCTCACGCATCGCGATGACGCAATCATGGCGGACCGCGCATTTTTCAAAATCATGACGTAGTATTTTTAGCGCATGCGCATTGAAATATTAAGTATAAATATAAAATAAGATATTTCGTGCATTAAATGTTGATTATAAATTACTTATTAATTATCCATTTCTGTTCAGGTTGTTCACTGTGTAGTTGGACTGTATTTCAGAGAACTTGACTCATTCACCTAACTAAAAGTCAATCATGTTTACAGTGAGTCTGATTAAAATGAAATGTAGCCTATTTTAACTGAATTTTAATGCAAATTAATTTGGTTTAGATTTGTTCAACTTTTTCTTGTAATTAATGCAATTAAATGTGTGTTTAATCGCCATACAACAACATAATATTGAAAGTAGGTTATTCTGTACACAGATGTAAAGTAGCCTACAGTACATTAGACAACTCCTCTCATAAAGATTGACAATGTCAAATTATGTAGAAAACTGACACTTGTAGTTGAGTTCATAGGAGCTAGTTATAACATTTCAACAGTATGTTGTACTGGAGTGTAAGCAAGTAAAATTTTGAAGAAAAATACATTAACCAATGTAAAATTGGACAACAATTTTTATTTTATTTTTTTTAAATCATTTATTTTCCATGTGCTTTGTCATTAGTAAAATAAGTGAACTTTATGAAACAAACTCATAATTAAAATGGTTTAAGTAAATTTAGGTGTAGACATTATTACAAGGTGCATTTTTAAAAAGTGCACTTAAGTGTGTTTATAAATATTGTCATACAAGTGTACTTTCTTTAAGTGAAAATTAACTAGATATTATTACAAAGTGCACTTATTAAAAGTGCACTAAAGTGTGTTTATAAATATCGTCATGAAAGTGTAATTTTTAAAGTACAAATTAATTAGATATTATTATAAAGTGCACTTATTAAAAGTGCACTAAAGTGTGTTTATAAATATCGTCATGAAAGTGTACTTTTTTAAAGTACAAATGAATTAGATATTATTACAAAGTGCACTTATTATAAGTACACTAAAGTGTGTTTATAAATATTGTCATGAAAGTGTACTTTGTTAAAGTACAAATTAATTCGATATTATTATAAAGTGCACTTAATATAAGAACACTAAAGTGTGTTTATAAATATTGTCATGAAAGTGTACTTTTTAAAAATACAAATTAATTAGATATTATTACAAAGTGAATTTTAAAAAAAGTGTACTTAAGTGTGTTTAGAAATATTGTCATTAAAGTGTATTCTCTTTAAGTACACTTAAGTGGCACTTAATTTTAATCATATCATATTATCTACAAGTGCAGTTTTTAAAAAATACACTTTAAATATATTAAGTGCACAAAAAATACACTTTCAATACAATTAAGCACACTTCTTTTTCACAAGGGCTCTTCAATAGTTATGTGTTAGATTTGATTAATTTATTGTAATGTCCTTGAAAACAAATGCATTCAACATTGGGAAAGTAAGTCAGTAAGTAATTCATTAAAATGTAAGGTAGCACATTAAAATACTGTATTGTGTGACATTATGTAATTCAAAGTATATTGTACAATGTATAGCTAAGTAATAACACATTGTATTGCTATTGACTACAAAGTGTATATTTTTAGTCATTTGAATGAGTCAAGGTAAATAAAATATATATTATATTCATAGTATATTGTTTGTGTGTTCTGAATATACTGGTAATTAATTTGTAATTTATTAAAACACAAATAAAGTATACTATAACACAAAGTGTACTTATAATACAAATAAAGTGTACTATAACATGGATAAAGTATACTTATAATACAAATAAAATATACTTAACACAAATGAAATATACTTATAATACAAATAAAGCACATTTAATATCACTAAAGCATGTAATTAGTCATTATACTTAAAGTGTACTAAATATACTTAAAGTTGTTCCAATTTAGCACACAAAAGTATACTAAATACACTCAAAGTTGTGCTTTAACACAATTTAATTACAACTTAATTACAAAATTAAATTAGTTACAAACTTATCTAACTTATCTAAATGAGATGTAGAGCCCTATTGTCACTCCCAGCAGGTGAGAACTGCAAAACTATAGAGGCTGTTTTCTCTTGTTTACACTTTTCTAAAGGTATACATTCAGATGGCCACAACTTCTCCAAATATTATCAGATTTCTATGTGTTACACATTGTTGGAAAGCTTGGAGACTACAATTTCAGAGTCTGTGAATAACTCAAAATGCCCCAGAACCAACTTGGGTCCCTACTTTCCGTGACTGGTCACATATTCCCATTCACCAAGGTCCCATTCTCCATGACAGTACTCCCTACGGCGAGCCTGTGTCTTCCCTCTGCCGTCCCAGTCGGTGATGCTCCCCCACCTGCAGATGGCCGGGGCCACTCCTGGGATTTCTGTATACACTGCCCACGGTCAGTCCATACGTATGTTCCCACATGGTAACTCCCCTTGGGCATGATGTGGCTTCCGCAGCAGCCCCCCGGGGCACGCTTTCCCAGCGTTATCCAATAGTCTGCTGATTGGGGCTTGCGGAACAAGTGTGACTCTCCCTGCGTGAAATTCCCCCACCCAGGACAGACGGGGTCTGAGGGGCTCATCACGGGTGCTGGAAGTGGTAGTAACTGTGGCGTTTTCCAAAGAGATCCCCATTTCGACTGAAAGGGAACGTTTTAGTTACGTATGGTAACCGTCGTTCCCTAAATGAGAGAACGGAGATGTACGTCCAGTCGCCACAGTTGCTGTACCAGCAGTTCTCAGCAGGTCGAGTCGCTAGTTTTGGCTCCTCAGTGAAAAACAATGGTGCGTGGCGATCGCTTCTGCTTTATTCCGTGTCGCAGGGCGGGGTGCGGTGTGCAAAACACGCACGCCAATGGCCATTGGCCTGTTCTCTTTAATCTCGAAGCTGATAGGGGCTCCCAGAAGTGATCCCAATTCGATGGTCAGTTCCGACGTACGTCTCCGTTCCCTCCTTCAGGAAACGAGGGTTACCATACGTAACCGAGACCTTTCCTTTGAGCAGTGTGTTTTGTAGTATGAAACAGTCATCTGGGATTTTTTTGGTTATTGTCAATTATCTAGGAAAACTGACTGAAGCAATCACTGTTTTATATTCTAGTATCTGGTTTTTCCACACTTGGTGGTGCACATTCAGACCAATAAGAGGGCCACCTTCGTTCCATCTTGCGACAGCCAGCCTTCTTGCCAGCCTTCGAGTGCAACTCATCATTAAACCATGGAGCAGAACGCACAAAGGCCACAGACTGAGATTTTATAGGTGCATATGAGTCCAAACCAGTCTTAAAAACAGTATTTATCAATATAATTCTCTCCTCCAAAGAGTCAGGCGGAGAAAAAGAACTTAAAGAGAGCTCAATACAAGCAGAAAAGTCTGGGAGATCAATTGATTTCCATTTATGGTAGTTGATAGTACGTGAAGGGACAATGTTCAGATTTGGTAGCCATATTAAAAAAGATAGCAAAACGATCAGACAGACCTAAATCAGAGGAGGAAAACTGAGACAGAAAATATCCATTTGTAATAACAAGATCAAGAATATGACCCTTAGTATCTGTAGAATAATCCACAAGCTGCTTCAGGTCAAAACATGTCAATAAAGACAGAAAGTCTTTAGTCAGAGAGTATTTTTTGTCAATGTGGATGTTAAAATCCAGAGGTGTGGACTCGAGTCATGTGACTTGGACTCGAGTCAGACTCGAGTCAGGAATTTGATGACTTTGGACTCGACTCGACAAAATGTACAAAGACTTGCAACTCGACTTGGACTTTAACATCAATGACTTGTGACTTCACTTGGACTTGAGCCTTATGACTCGAGAAGACTTGCTACTTTTTGGCAATTTTTCTTTCACACGGCCGCGCTGCTCTCAGTGAAAAAAAGCTGCACCTGTATGCATGCAGAGAGCACGCGCGCTGCCAGCACGAGTCACGACATCCAATCACTGTAGTCCCACGTTGGTTTGATTCGACAGTATCCATAGCTACCAAGTCCGCGTATAACACGTGACTTATTTGGGCTTCTTTTTTTGGCAAGTCGCGGTAAAAAATCTCGAGTTGCGGGTCGCGGTTTTTTGGGCTTATTTAAAAAAAATGTGGTTGCTTGTTAGGAAAATATGACAAGCAACTTAGTTTCTTAACATTTATGATCGCTGCTTTAATACGCTGCTTTTCTAAATACATTGCCTGACACTGTCTTCTCACAGCTAATAGCCATAGTGCAACGATACAAGTGCTGTAGTCATTCGTCCTCATACATCCCGCCTCCTTCCCTTCATTGAAGAAAAATCACGTTCAACGTGCAGGCATGTGATGTGATGTTATAAATGTAATGAGAGTTCGTAGACGTAAATAGACGAATACATTTTATTATCATTTTTTACAAACAATGCAACCAGCAGAGATATACAGAGATGGAGAGGAAACAGGAGCCACCTAATTTAATTTTAAAAATATTTTTTTATAATGTAGGCTATTTATTATGACTATTATTATTTGGCTATTATAAAAATAAATAATAAAAAAAGTATAGGCTACTAATAATAACAGTAGGTATGGTTCGAATGTATATTATTATAAGCATGTCTCTATATTGCAGCGCTCTCAGTGTTTTCCTATGCACCAACTCCCAATCATAGACTGTAAAAAAGTGCATATTAATCCTAAATAGTAGCTATGTGAAATTAGTAATTTTCAACACTCTTTAGGGCAGATTGCACATTGAGATGCAGGGCTTATCCTTTTTACGGTTTATAGTGTGCATGTTCACCACTGCTCCTTATATGTGTGCAATAACTCCGACTGGAGTTACCATAATCCTTCACGTCACTTTTTCTCTTTTTCCATCTCCAAACCTCTTCTGTTCACAGTCTTTATTGCAACTTAAAGAATTTTGTAAAATCCCATCTGTATTTGCTTTTTAAACTCCACGAGATTTCAATTTAATATGTTGCAGGCAACATTTATTGATACATTATTAATCATAAATTATACTGATGATAATAAATAATATAATAATATTGGGCTTGTTTTGGGCCCCCCACCCCTCTAGGTATTCTTCATACCTGAGAAGAATAGGAAACAGATGCCAGAAAATCTATAGCCTCACATGTTGTATTTGAACTCTTTACTCATATCAATGTTATTGTGTCAATATTCATTGTCTATTATACACTACGGTATACAATAATATTTCAGTTTCAGTGTATGCAATATTAAGAATATTTTCACTGCTTCAAAAGTCATAAGAAAGCCCTTTCCCTCCAGAAACTGAAGTCATATGCTTTGCCATGGCAAGCTGGCATAAAAAGTATAGCAAAACAAAATAATTGAATAAATTAAATTATTAAAGTAAACCAAATTAAACCAAAAATAAGCTAAACAATATTCCCATAATGGCCCTAAGTTTAGGCTAAAAGGACCCATATCTATTTGAAAGTTTAACTGTTTTGCAATATGAGGTCAACACAATACAGGACTGAAGCTGCTGTGCATTGTTCTAGTGCAATATGCTGCTGAAATACAAGCATTTTCTGTGAAAATTTACATTTTCTGTTTTTTTACTGTATTTGCTTAATGTCATTGTATAAAAAGAGGTTTAAATAAATACAAATCTTACAGACATACATCATTTGTATAATTTTTATTTTTGTGGTAAGATGACTTGAAGTGACTCGAAACTACAATGGTAGGACTTTGGACTCGACTTGAGACTTGTTGGCTTTGACTTCTGACTCGACTCGAGACTTGACTCATCATCGACTCGACTTGACTCGGGACTCGAGGGCAAAGACTTGAGACTTACTTGTGACTTGCATAACAATGACTTTGTCCCACCTCTGTTAAAATCCCCCAGGATGATAATTCGTTTGAACTTT
Source organism: Pseudorasbora parva (assembly GCF_024679245.1). NCBI lineage: Eukaryota > Metazoa > Chordata > Actinopteri > Cypriniformes > Gobionidae > Pseudorasbora > Pseudorasbora parva. The sequence goes on along the minus strand of NC_090180.1, from coordinate 25,773,986 downwards.
AGGCATAACATAGACAACAGTTCTGCAAATTCTGATAAAAAGTTTTCCATTGTCTTTGGAGGTCTGTGCAGTGTGCACTGTGGCTATAAATGTAGAAACGGGTGCAGAAACACTCAAAACCAGACATTCAAACAAATTAACCTTGGGGGTGACTACAGGACCTATAGTGAATTTTTAGTTATATAGCACAATAATGCCCCTACCCCTGCCAGAGGCTCGCGGGGCATCAAATGATCCATAGCCAGACGTAGTAAGCTTGTTAAACAGCAGGCCATTGCCCTGTTTATGCCATGTTTCTGTTAAACAGACAAAGTCATTTTTTTCCAGTGATAATGTCCGATAGAAGTACTGCCTTATTGTTTACACTTAATTTAATTAATTTACTTAGTACATTTAAGAGAGCTGATTTCACCAGACTTGGAGGAGTTAAAAGAAAAACCCGTCTGACCACTGACAAATTGTTAAAATCCACACCACAGCCTAGTGGTCTATTTGCTTTGCATTGAAATGTGGGCACCGAGATAGAGTCAGATGTGTCGTATATAAACTTGTGCCTTGTTGTGCGATGCAAATACTGCGTACTACTGCCAACAATATACAATGTTTGTATGCCAACATTTTGACAAAGGTTTAAGGTGTCTTTCGTTAGATAAGTTCAATAGCTTTCCAGCAGTGTTCCTCAAAGTCATGATTGGAAACGGCGTGATAGCAGTGGTCTTGCAGGCTCTTATGCTGTTTTGCCGTTATCCGAGCAGCAGATTAGTTGATTCCGGCCAATCAACGGTTTAGTTCAAAGATAAAAATAGCAGACTGAAGATTAAAATGGGATTCAGCATTTAAATAGCGAGGGCAGCCTAGGGGCACTTCCCGAGCTCCAATAGTCAGATAATCCAGTTTAACATGAAACACAGAAAGAAACCATGAAACTCTCAACCGGAAACTAGAAACTAATGTATTGGCTGTATATTGGCTTCAACAGAAACTGGGGGAGGTTGCCGCTTGGTTTGAAGGCTCCTTCGAATTGGGACAGCCTTCGTTTCGCTCCGGCGGCTCAATCGGCCTTCAAATGTGGCCTTCGAAGGATGCAGCCCCTGAATTGGGACACAGCCATGAAAATGAACAAAACCCAAAACCTTTAAAGTGTTTAGCATATTTCTTGAAAAGCTAAGCATATATTTATTACCCAAGTACCTCTAGTATACTTCTTAGAAATATATTACAATTATATTTAAAACATTTGAATGCACTTTAAATAAGCATGTTGGGAATACAAATGTATTATTAATTATTAAACATATTTCTTATACATTTAATCCTTTCACAGAGGTATTCACTGATGAAAGTGAATATTTTTTTCAACATGCAAAAAAAGGGGGTTATTTATATTAAAATCAGTTTTAACTTGAAGGACCCAAAACTTGCTAACACATCAGAAAAACAATGACTATTGAATTCTGTTTTTGTCAGTGGTATGCCTTTTTCCTGTTTCTCTCAATGCTCAGTGAAGCAAGTTTCCTCTTTTATTGTTGATATAGACCTACTCTAAAAAAGTGCTTTTGAACTGCAAACTACTCAGATTCACTGTGTTATTATTAGCATTCCAGGATGTGCACTGCATGATAATATTTTCCATGCTTATGGCTGTTTGTTCTGTGTTTTCTAGAGACTGCGATTTTTCTGAAGATTGAAATGGAAAGTTTATGGACAAGTATCCTGTGGGCCGTACTTGTGTGACAGTAGGCTCTTAAGTAAAAGGGAATTGACTTTCTGTTAATAGCCCAAAAATTGCTACAAAACCATGGTTGTTTTAAACTCAGAGGACAACAGCAATTATGAGGACTATTATAATGCAGAAGGACTTGAGGAATATGGACTCTGCAAGAAGACACATGTAAGGGAATTCTGCAATGTGTTTCTGCCTATATTCTACTCCACTACCTGTGCACTGAGCATAATTGCAAATTTAACCCTTCTAATATTATTCATCAAATACAAAACTCTTAGGAAGGTGTTGCCTCTGCACATGGTCATATCAGATTTTCTTTTTACACTGAGCCTTCCATTCTGGGCAGTGCATGCTAGCAGTGAATAGATCTTTGGTGATCAAAGCTGTAAGGCAACAACATTGGTTTACATGATCAGTTTGTATAGCAGCAATCTCTTTGTTGCTTGTCAGAGCTTGCAAAGATTTATGGACATTGTATGTGCTGTTTCTACCATAAGGATCTTCTTTAGTCTAAAGAGGAATACTGTTATGTGCATTTTGGTGTGGCTTTTATCCATTTTGGCAGCTGCTGTTCATGTCAACTTTGTTGAGACTCAAAAGGTCCATGAACAGAACATTTGCACTTACAACTTCAACAATGAAGTTGTCTGGAAAATCTATTTAAGATTTCAGATGTACATACTTGGGTTTGTCATTCCATTTTTAGTACTCCTATTTTGTTCCATCGGACTACCATGTGTTGCTGTGGTGAGGAACACATTCCAGATGTTTAAATATGAAATTGGATTCATTGTTATGTTTTTTCTCCTCTGGTTCCCCTATAGTGTTGTAATTTTCTTTCAAGCTTTGCAAGAGCTTTACATTTTTTTATTCATGTACCACCAACATACACTAACTTTGACACTGACAACATTGACTTTGCTATTCAGCTGACAAAATGTATTGCTTTCATGCATGTTTTCATAAATCCTGTTCTGTATATATTTTTAAACAAAAAGGTCTGGAAACGATTGAGAAATGCTTGCGAAACTCCAAGGGAGTATCTGCTTGAGGAATGTAACAGTTTATCAAATATGTCAAGTCAGAATGGTCTTATGGAGCTAAGGTCAGTTCAGCAATATCAAGCCCTTGACCTGAGATTTTGTGCTGAACGAACTTATAACTTACTGCCTGAGCCAATGTAAAAGCTTTGAAAAAAGATATTATTCTTACTTTGTGTATCTCAGTTTAATAATTATGCCAAAAGTACAGATTATACTCAACTACTCACTATATGGTTTGTTTTTGCATTTAATGAAGATATCCATATGAACACTATACCGTTTAATTGTTTAGCTTGGTTTTATATAGTTTTTATAGTTTCTTTCTACAAGCATGGCTAATTCACCAAAAGTAAAACCAAAGTAAAAAAAAAAAAAAAAGTGTGCGTGTGTTCTCTGATCTTTTTAAACCCTGTAAGTTGTGTTGTATTTTCTGCAAAACATTAATGTTGAAAATGTAAAAGACACTGTTTTCAACAGATTTTGAGATATGCTGAATCAGTCCAACAAGTGGCCTTTAACCAACTTCCTTATCATAAAGATAACGGTAGCCTTGACCCTTCACATTTTGGATTAAAAATTAACTCTGAACTTAGAAGCATAATTAATCAAAGCTCAATTATTCTTTTGTTTTCATTTATCTTCAAGAAATTATATATATATATATATATATATATATATATATATATATATATATATATATATATATATATATATATATATATAAATATATATATATATATATATATATATATATATATATATATATATATATATATATATATATATATATATATATATATATATATATGGAATGAAAGTCTGAATATATGGAATGACCCTAGTGAAAAAAAGTATACTTTATTGTATTTCAAATATATTCTCTTTTCCGATAGTATATTAGAAATATACTTACAAAAAATGTACCATTTCTAAATATATAAAAAATATATTAGCATCATATTTCACAATACAACTTTTAACACACTTTAAAATAATTGTATTTTAGTATATTTTCTAAAAATATATTGTAGAAAAATATACTTTAAATGAAAGTTCAGTGTACTTTTGTAAAGTGTACTTATTTGAACATTACTTTAAAATATTTTTTTTATATATATTTTAAACTTATGCTCAAAATTGTCATTGTTAACAATGCACTAAAAGCATATTTTAAAAATACACAATTAATATCATTAAGCTGTATAAAAAGTTATAAATACTGTTTAAAGTTATTTATTCATGCTTAACTGTTCAAGCCTAAGCATGAATAAATAAGTGATAATAAATTATTATTATATAAGTAAATTATTATATGGACTAAACGCCCCATTTTTAAATATATGCAGTGTATGCTATAAGCCCTACTTTAGTTGTGATTTAAGTGTAAATATGTTTAATAAGTTTACACTGGCAAAGAAGAATCCAACAGCACACTTAAAATACAACGCAAGAAAATATTAGTTAAATAGTTGTTCCCTTTCGGGGAACTCGAGCTGCGTCGAAACGCTGTGAGAACGCCTCTGCGTTAATGCGTCGTGAAGCACGTGTAGAACCATTCCATCGGAAGATCGATCGATCGTCGGCGTGATGACATCATCGACCGGAAGCTATAAAGCGTCCGCGAAAACAAACAGGAACTAGCTTCTGTGCCTTCAGCAAGCGATCTGTGTGAACCTCTCTGTCTATTTGGTGTTTTTGTCTGTCTATTTAGAATATTTTTCCCTTTGTTAAATATATATCCCTATATTAACAAAAAAGAGATATAATAATAATAGATCGAAAATGGCGAGTGAAAGCAGTCAGTTTAAGAGGTGTGTTCATCCCTGCCCACGCTACATCACGGGTGGGGATACACACTCTCTGTGTGTTGCCTGCTTGGGAGCGCAGCATGCCCAGGCAGCCCTCGAGGGGGCTGCTTGCGAGCACTGTGAAAGACTACCGCTGAGAACGCTGTGCTCCCGCCGGGCATCCTTCGAGGAGGGTGCCTCGGCTCGTGTTCCCCGCGGCTCTGGTCCCGCTGTCGTAGGGTTCACAATTGGACGTTGCAGAGGGGTTAGAGACGGGCGCTGCCTTATCTCTGCCCTCACCTGCACCGTCCAGCGGCTCTTCTCGGGGCTTGGAAGCACGCATTGCGGTTTCTTCCCCCCCGAGAGAGTCGCCAGTGCTCCAACTATCCAGCTCTGAGGAGGTGGACATTGAGAGCATCGCGACTGAAGATTCGTCACTTCAGTCCCCTTCGAGTGAGGAGCTCGTTGAGGCTTTGACGCGAGCAGTGGCCAGATTAAACATCGACTGGCCCACTGAAAGGTCAGAGGCAGGAAGAAAGCGTGCTAGTAAATTAGACGAAAGATTCCTGCCCTCTTGCGCTTCAGAACCTCAGCGCCGGGGCCTGCCGTTCTTTCATGATTTGCACACCGAGGTGGCAAGATCATGGAAGAGACCGGCATCATATCGTGTATTCAGCCTGCAGACTTCGGTCTACAGCAACATCGTCGGGCTGAAGCAATACGGTTATGGGGCGATGCCAAAGGTAGAAGAGACGCTTGCGAGCCATCTCTCGCCTTCCTTGGCATCATCCCTGAAGGCCCCGACTTTGCCCAGCAGACCATTAAAAACAACGTCGGCATTGGTGGGCAAAGCGTACTCGGCAGCAGGTCAGGCTGCCGCATGCCTGCATACAATGGCAATAATGCAGGCGTATCAGGCTGACCTGCTAAGGGACCTAGATGGACGTGATGAGGTGGGGGGAGAAATTATCAACGAGCTAAGAACATCAGCAGATCTTGCTCTCTGGGCCACGGAGAGGCATCTATGGCTCAACCCCACCGAGATTAAGGAGAGGGAGAAAAACTTCCTGCTGGACGCGCCGCTGTCTCCTGGCGGCCTCTTCGGTGACGCAGTACACACTGTCACCGAGAAGGTTCCAGGAGTTAAAGAAGCAATCTGCGGCGCTAAAGCAGTTTCTTCCTCTCCGGGTCCAGGTCCCTTGGGCTGCTGCTGACACCAAGCAGCCCAAGCCGAGTACGAGCTCCGCTCACAGGGCACAACAGAGACAGAGCATCGCCACCCGAACTCCCCCTCAGCGTGGGGATGAGGGGCGGCGCTCTCAGGCGAGGCCTTCGAGGGGCAGGGCTGATCTGAGGACAGTCCTGATCGCCAAGAAGGCCTCGTCTAAGCTTTCCTGACGCCAGAAACGTCAGGACGCTGAGGGTGGTTCCCCCTGTAGGGAAACGGTGTTTACCCCTGCCAACGGTACCCGTTTCCCTGCGCCCCCCTCGGGGGGCTCCCGAGCAGTCAAGTCAGTTGTTCCCTGCCGGTTCGCCGCTTCAGGGTGCTGTGCTTGCTGTTCAAAGTACACCAGAGGCCAGCCTCGAGAGGCTGGTTCCCTTAGTAGATTTTCTGGACGAATGGAAACGTCTGTCAAATATATCTTGTTGGGTCCTGCAGATAATCGAAAGGGGGTACGCCATTCAATTCAAAAGGCGGCCACCTCCTTTCGGCGGTGTCCTACCCACAGAGGTGGGCCCGGAGCAGGCTCTGGTAATGGCACAGGAAGTAGAGACACTCCTGCGAAAGGGGGCTATAGAGAGGGTTCCTCCTCCCGGCAGGGAGTCTGGGTTTTACAGACGGTACTTAATCGTGTCAAAGAAGGATGGGGGCTTACGCCCGATATTAGATCTGCATCTATTAAATCGCTCAGTGAACAAGCTCAAGTTCAAGATGCTCACACTCAGACAGATTGTATCGCAGATCAAATCGGAGGATTGGTTTGTCACCATAGACCTCAAAGATGCGTATTTTCATGTCTCCATCCTTCCACATCACAGGAAGTTCCTGAGGTTTGCCTTCGGGAGAGAGGCATACCGATATCGGGTACTTCCCTTCGGTCTAGCTCTGTCACCCCGCACATTCACCAAGTGTGTGGATGCAGCTCTGGCGCCGTTGTGTCTGCAGGGCATCCGCATACTGAATTATATCGACGACTGGCTGATTCTAGCGCATACAGAACAGATGGCGGTTCAGCATCGAGACGCTGTTCTCGCACACATGTCGAAATTGGGGTTGAGGCTGAACGCCAAGAAGAGTGTGCTTTCTCCGGCTCAGAGAACCACTTTTCTAGGTGTGAACTGGGACTCGGTAATTATGCTGGCGCAATTATCGCCAACACGCATAACATCGATCCTGGCAGCAGTCAATGAACCGAAGCTAGACCGGGCCGTCACTGTGAAACAGTTCCAGAAACTGTTAGGTCTCATGGCAGCAGCGTCCAACGTAATAACTTTTGGCCTACTGAACATGAGGCCGCTACAGTGGTGGCTCAGAACAAAAGGATTCTCCCCGAGGGGAAATCCGCTCCGCACAAACAAAGTCACGCGGCGATGCCTACGTGCTCTGGTCATGTGGAAAAACCCGGGTTTCTGTCCCAGGGTCCCGTGTTGGGGGCTCATGTTCGTCGCGTAACGCTAACGACAGATGCCTCTCTCACGGGCTGGGGTGCGACCATGAGTGGCCGTTCATCCCAGGGTCTATGGCAGGAACACCAGCGACACTGGCACATAAATCGGCTAGAGATGCTCGCAGTGTTTCTTGCATTGAAACATGTTTTGCGGGGCTTATCTGAGCCTCCGTTTGAACCCTTAGAGGAGGTTTCAGAGAAGTTCCTCACCCTAAAGACCATCTTCCTTTTGGCCATTTCGTCTCTAAAGAGAATAGGAGATATTCAGTCCCTGTCAGTAGGGCCCTCATGTCTAGAGTTTGCGCCTGGTATGGTAAAGGCTTTTCTGCATCCCAGACCAGGTTACATCCCCAAGGTTCCTACGAGCCCAAGGGGCCCCATTACTCTACAAGCCTTCTGTCCTCCTCCTTTCATGACGTCAGACCAGGAAAAGTTAAATCTGCTGTGCCCTGTCAGGGCGTTAGATACATATGTCCACAGAGCTGCCCTGTGGAGAAAGACCGATCAACTGTTCGTCTGTTTCGGAGCCCAGAAAAAGGGGGCTCCAGTATCTAAGCAGAGAATGAGCAAGTGGGTGGTCGAGGCCATCTCAACTGCTTATGAGGCATGTTGATTTTTTTGAATCTATGCAAGCTCCTTGTGTTGTGACAACACAATTGAATGAGAGAGAATCTAAGTGAAATTGTACTGTCCAACCAAATCAATGGTATCCCTAATGAAAAAAAAAGTATACTTTATTGTATTTCAAATATATTCTCTTTTCCGATAGTATATTAGAAATATACTTACAAAAAATGTACCATTTCTAAATATATAAAAAATATATTAGCATCATATTTCACAATACAACTTTTAACACACTTTAAAATAATTGTATTTTAGTATATTTTCTAAAAATATATTTTAGAAAAATATACTTTAAATGAAAGTTCAGTGTACTTTTGTAAAGTGTACTTATTTGAACATTACTTTAAAATATATTTTTTATATATTTTAAACTTATGCTCAAAATTGTCATTTTTTTTTAAAAAGCCCATTTTTAAATATATGCAGTGTATGCCATAAGCCCTACTTTAGTTGTGATTTAAGTGTAAATATGTTTAATAAGTTTACACTGGCAAAGAAGAATCCAACAGCACACTTAAAATACAACGCAAGAAAATATGAGTTAAATAGTTGTTTTTTATCGGAATTCAAATGTCTCTTCATTGATCTGTGACCAATCAGATTGTGTTGCTCAATACCTGCAGCCAATCAGAGGCAGAGCTGCTGACGGTACTCGTCCTTATGACGCTCACTCGCGGGAGGTTTGCAGCCTTGCAGGTGAAGTACAATGTTGCGTTACATTATTTATTTAATAAAACACTGAGAGCGGAAAGCACATTGCTCATTCTTCGGACCAGTTCAATTACGTCACATCGCTGCCTGATCTTGATGGTGAAGATAAACTGTTTTGGAAAAAAATGGCCAAACGTTACGCGATCCCGAAAAGCACCGGAAAAAGTCCTTCTGTTTGGAGGTAAGTAAGTTAATATGTAATGTCAATAAATGTGAATAAAAAGTTGAATGAACATGCACCTGACTTTATCTTTTGTATATTCTGTTAACAGATTGCGTTCTTCACGAGTGTTTGCTGTCAACTCCCTGATGTGTAAGCAGCCATCAGACGCAATTAAGTGTAATGAGCAGGTCACCAGAAAATTGAATATAGGCTAATGTTTAATTTATATTTATGTATAGAGATGGTCAGTGGAATTAGTTCAATTATATGTTTTCCAACATCTTCCAGTGTTAATTTAATGAAAAACATAGTAAGTTCATTTTGTTTACCTTTGCTGAAACCATTTATAAAAATCGTTGGGCTTGAAATCAGGGGCAGCTGGTCTATTAAACCGCCCCTCCTACCGAGAATAGAAAAAATAAAAATAAAACTTGAAAAAAACGTAACGTTAAGTGTTTTTCATACAAGTGTGTGTGTGTGTGTGTGTGGGGGGGGGGGGGTATTTTTGTCTGCCAGCTTCATCATGTGCCGCATAACATCATAAATGTGTAGTTTTATGCTTGGGGCACCGAGAAAGGGCGCCCACACTATCTAACCAATGGAGCGCTGATATGCTATAAAACGTCACTAAATATGATCAATTCAACCAATCAGTGACGCGCAGTAATAATTCTCCGAGAATAACATGAGTTTGGTGTGGTCACGTGTGACGTGGCACGGTGCAGGGGCGTATTTACCGGGGTGGGGTGCAACTGCCACCCTAAGAAAAACCATTGCCACCCTGTCTGCCACCCCAGCAGTGTATTAAATTCCCAATGTATTAAATATAAAGAGTCCCTGAAGAAGGGAACGGAGACGTACGTCGGAACTGAACCGACGAATTGGGATCTGAACTCAGAGACCTATCCACTTCGAGTGTATAAAAACGAGCCAATCGGAGATTGGCATGTGATCCGCACATTCCACGCTCCGCCCCACAGCGTGGGTATAAATAGAAAGTGGAATGGCAGATCAATGCTTTTTTCAACTGAGGAGCCGAATACGTGACTGGGCTCCTAGCTGAAGCACAGCACCTGGCGACGGGACGTACGTCTCCGTTCCCTTCTTCAGGGAACGAGGGTTACATACGTAACCGAGACGTTCCCTTTCAGTCGGTCACGTTCGACGTATGTCGGAACTGAACCGACTAATTGGGATCCCTCTGGAAAACGCCAGGATGCTGGCCCTTCCAGCGTCCTGCTTGAGCGCACTGGACCGTCTAGTATGGTACGGAAGTCAGGGCTCCAAGCAGGGAGGTCAGTCACTGCTGTTTCTGCAAGACCCCCTTAGAGTGACCATAGACCGCTGGGGAAGCGTGCCCTCTCGGAAGACCCACCCCTTCCTGTCCTATAAATGAAACGCCTTTATTACAGAGTCTTTAAAACCATTTTGACCGCTTCCAGCACCCATACCGTAAGAGCACTATTAGACGCGCATACAAAAAAAAAGGGCGGCTGGCTTGACCGTGTATTTTCGAAGCGCGGCTGGCTTGACCGCAGTCAGCTAGCCAGGTGACGTCAGGGGTTACCGTAGCTGCAGAGGGACAAACTTCAAACAGAACGCGATTTCTCCACCGGTTACATATTAAATGTATTAAAAATGCACTTGAAATTTAAGTAGTATGTTTATTTCATTTTTGAATTGTACTAAAAACATATGTAAGTACACTTTTAATACATTTAATAGTATGTCTTTTTCACCTGGGAAGTGAGAATACATTTTTTCTTTACATTCAAGCCTGCAAATGTCTTAAAGCAGCACTAGGTAACTTTTCAACCTTCATAATATATTTTTTAAGACTCTTGTGATGATAAATCGACTTACAATAGGTTGAATGACACGTCTGCCATAGCCTGATGGGGTCTGTATCGTTTTTAATCGTACTTTTAAACTTCGGGTTTCGGGTAGTAACCCGAGAAAAAGAAAAGAACTACAAAATTCGACTGCTTTACGGCATATACGTCACTTCCACCAACACGCACACTTCCTTACATTCGGACGTGCGAGCCCAACTTTGTTCGTCGGATAATATAGTCATGTCCGAAGCAGCAGAGACAAATAAGAAAGAAAAGGTTTTGTTGGAGGAAAGCAATAAGAGGAAATGAAAAAATGATGGGATTAAAGGCAGGACGAGGATCAAAATGTGACCAGGGTTTGTTCGTCGGCGTGAGCTGAAGGAGGCGTGCCCGACCGATGCTGTCCTGCTTGTTACGGTGAGCTACCACTCAAACATTGAACTGAAGTATCATATCTAGATTCTGTAAAACGGTAACCAATAGACTACTATAATGACGCTGGCTTGTAAACGTGAGCATCGTGATTATTTGGCGTTTGAAAAAAATAAAACCCATGAAATTATATTCATATGACATGCTGAAACATATGCCACTGACTGTAACGTTACCTGGGATGAAGACATTTCACACGCGACGCCAGAAGAACTCCTCTTGCAGTTTTCAGGGGAACTGTTAGTGCTGCACCAAGTTATTTGGCCCGCACCGCACCACTGTATATATTTTTACAACACGCCGCGCACCCGCGACCATTAAATAGACATACGGGGCACGCGGGTTATGAGACGAACCGCGCATCACTAGTTCAGGGCATGGTTCAGGGCTATCAGGGTTGTCATGTCAACAAATGCACGCGCGATGGCATCCCCTGTTGTAGGATGACAGCTCTTACGACAGTAGTTGAGGACATTATTTTTTCCAAACTGTAGGGGGACCCCGAGAGCAAAAGTAGCCAAGTGGGGCTTTAACCAAACAGTAGGGCTGGTCGATTCCGAAATTTTTGGAATCGATTCCGATTCCAATTCCTGTTTACGGAATCGATTCCGCACTGTTGTTTTCGATTCCTTTTCGATTCTTCTTTTTTTTAACAAAATCGATGGAGGAACCTAGTTCTGGAGTGACCGCATGATACAAGGATGTAGAAAGTATCCTTCTCCGAAACTTTATTTGTAAAATGATGATACATTTCCATAACTCTGATGAATTTTAAATGATGGATTCTCCAAATGGCCCATATAGCCCAGAAGTAAATGCGATTTAGCCTAATAAATAAAAAGGATAGCACATTATTCATGGATGTGCATTTATTGCATGTTTAAAACTACATGACATGTCTAAAATGCATGTGCACAGTTAAGTTAAATGACTACGTTCAAATAAGTGCTTTTGCACAGAATGCACGAGGCAAAATAACCACAATATTAACAAAAACAATAATATAAGAGTGCACAGTTTATTTGTCAATCAGATGCGCGAGCAAGTTGCGTTCATTACTATAGCAACATTAGACTCGGTCATTAAACTGTAGGCTATACTCTAGTCTATGCGCATTTTCTTTGAGTTATCAATGGATTAAAGAAGTTAAAAGAAAATACAAAATTAAAATAACACCCTCACATCTGCATCTGTCAGAACCATTTCACAGGTAAAATTATGGAGTTTTTGTGTGCAAAAAGCAAACTTGTCTACGATGCAGGATCACAGAAGGAAACAATGACAATAAACACTATTAAACTAAGTGAATGAAAGGTATAGTAATAATCAGCGATATGCGTTCACGCAGGGCCGTTTCTAGCCTTTCTGGCACCCTAGGCAAGATTCATATGTTGCCCAATGTAGCCAGGATTATTATCACTGAGATCAGAAATGTTAGGGGGGTTCGGGGGCATGCTCCCCCGAGAAAATTTAGATTTCTATGATCTACATATGTGTATTTTGAGATGTTCTGAAGGCCAAAAAATTAGATAACAATAGCTTGAAAACCATGTCACTCGGCGCTGCTGCGGATTGAAGAACGCAGTGACACAAAGACTAAAAGACGGGACGACGCCGTAGCCGAAGCCTCGCGCCAGTTTCATATGTTTTAAAGGCTAATCACATATTTTTTTAGGGGGGGCTGAGGCATAAGTTCATAAAAAAGGGCCTAGTGAAGCCCATGGTTATGACAGTATTAGTTGACCAATTTACACTAAACAGCTATCTCTGATGTAATGTTTTTTTTTTTAATTCAAATTAACTGCTATAATGTTCTGCACCTGAAATGAGCATGGCGTGTGGTCCGTCCAGTACTAATATTCAGTGTAATGTTTTGCTCAACGTTATGATAGAGAGACCAGCTTAGTAGAGAACAAGTAGGCTAACCAATAAGTAGACTAACATACCTGTATATATAAATAAATATATTTCGCTTTCTTTGTTATATATTTCCTCTTTTTTCTTTTTACGATACTGAGCCCCTGATGGCTTTGACCTTTTCCGGATGATGAAACTAAAGCACGCTGTAACGAGTAGAAATATAGTGTGGCCCCTTTAAGAGTTGCGCGCGCTCCCTGCAAACGAAGTCTGCATTTTGTGTATGTGTGCACTGAGTATTGAGCTCCCATGTGTTGGGATTATTTTCTGTTTTCTGTTGTTAACAGTCAGTTATTTTGTTTTATTAAGTAATGCTGTGGACGGAAAGGGAGTTTGTGATGAGAGTTCAGCGGGAAATAAAGTGCGATCTGTTTGATGTTAATCGCCTCCGTGTTACAACGCCACGGATGACGACGTTCCCTGCCGCCCTCTACATGATCTCATTACAGCAGCGCAACTATCACCATGGCGACTTCACTCCAATAATCGCAACTAATTATAATGCCTTGTAATAGCAAAAGTACGAAATATGAATAATAAAATATATGAATTAACTAAAAAATCTTGTTGGGGCGGGGGCTCACTGGCGCCCCCCAGCTGTTGGCGCCCTAGGCGACCGCCTAGTTTGCCTATGCCTAGAAACGGCACTGACCATGGCGACTTCACTCCAATAATCGCAACTAATTATAATGCCTTGTAATAGCAAAAGTACGAAATATGAATAATAAAATATATGAATTAACTAAAAAATCTTGTTGGGGCGGGGGCTCACTGGCGCCCCCCAGCTGTTGGCGCCCTAGGCGACCGCCTAGTTTGCCTATGCCTAGAAACGGCACTGCGTTCACGTATGGCTTGATTTGAATGTTTCATACCATAAAAATAAGTAGTTAGAATTACGTTCTAGTGATGTCATCACGCAATGACGCAAAAAAAAAACGCTGAATTGCTTTATTTTTACCTCGTTATTTGAAACTAACTGTTCAAAAGAACCTTTTGCAAAAAATTTATAGACTTCCAATCATTTTTAGTGAGTGAGAGACAAGTGAATAAAGTGGAGTCGATTCCCCGCGATGGAATCGATTCCAAACGTTGGAATCGACTCTCGATTCCCAACGCCTTGGAATCGAGGAATCGATTCTTTTTGGAATCGATTCCCAGCCCTACCAAACAGGGAAACAGAAGAGTTTAAATGCCACCTCACATCATCTTCAAGTGGACGATCACTTCTTTGAGTACAACTTGCAACTGCAACTGCAACTGAGGGCTTGCGATTCAGACACTGTAATGTTTGAAGACTTCTTTATCACAGGATCTGTGAAAGTGAAAAAATAATTTATAAAATTAACCAATGATTAAAGGGATAGCTCACCCAAAAATGAAAGTGTGCTGTTTATCTGCTTACCTCCAGGGCATCCAAGATGTAGGTGTGTTTGTTTCTTCAGTAGAACACAAATGAAGATTTTGAACTCCAACCGTTGCTCGCATAATGCATGTCAATGGGGTGTATTTCTATGAGATTAAAAAAAACAGACATACGAATCCATATTAAACCCCGCGGCTCGTGGGGAAACATTGATGTCTTAAGACACAAACGATCGGTTTCTGCGAGAAACCCAACAGAATTTACATAATTTTTTACCTCGAAAATAACACTATGTACAAATGCAGCGACCGCACCTTCACTTCCGGCCAGTTTCATTTATTTGACCTCACTTGCAGGCAGTGATGGTGCGGTCACTGTAATGAACATAAGATTAGAAGACCAACAAAACCCCTTACAGTTAGCAGAGATTCACCAGTCACTGATATTGGTATTTAAAGCATTAGTGCAAGCTGTGTATATCAGGGTATGTTGTATGGTAATAATAGAGTGGTGCAGGTGTGACATCACTTTGTAAGCCAAAACATGGAAGCCAATTAGCATTTTGCACTTCCGGTTCTCTCGTAGCAAAGTCAATGTGTTTTTTGAATGCTATTTTGTTTCAATGGCTGAAATAAGGTCTGTGGTGAACACAAGCTCAAGACACTTTCTTGTTTTATTCTACGAAATAAAACACATCAGTATTACCCCTGCGCCACTTTATTGTGTTTTATTTAAACCTATATTTCCCATGAATGTGTATATTGTGGTCATGATAACATGCACGCTTCACCTCTTTTGCAGATATTTAAGGAAATTAGAAGTTGTGCAAAATGCTTCATGCCAGGACGACTATGACAAGTGACCTGCAGCTTTACAATTTTTTTAAAAAAAATTCAATAACAGACAGATTTGACTCAAAGGAAGCACAGAAATAAGCCATTTGGAGCCAGTTGCTATCATTTTCCTATCAAGACTTAAAGGGTCATGATTCGGATCGCCAATGTCACGTGATTTTAGCAGTTTGGCGGTTTGACATACAATCCGAATCGACTCACTGATTCCTAATGGTTCAAAGCTTTGTTTTGAAATCGGCCCATCACTATACAAGTTGTTTTGTTTTGTTTTTTCTCAGCCATCAGGCCTTTCTCAGCCATCAGATTTCAACACTAATATCGTCATTTGTGTTCCAAAAATGAAGAAAGGTCTTATGGGTATCGAAATAAATAAGGGTGAGAAAATAGTGACCAAACTTTCTTTTTTTGGGTGAACTAACCCTTTAATAAATCACCCTCCATTAAGCCTGATTCAAAATCTCTACAACAGAGGTGACCATGAGATTAAATCATACTTACTACTCTCTTCTTCGCTTGTCTCTGCACTCTGTCTTCTATAGCAGCTGATCTGAAGGGGAAAAACAAATTAATTAATATTTCACAAAAAACAAGCAGGTGGTGATGAATGATTTGTTTTATTTTTAAGAATTGTAGAATGCTGAGTACAATGAACCTGGTGGATAATATAATAAAAACCATTCACATACTCAGCAGTTTCAGATGAACACTCATAAGCATCCCGTTTTACAATTTAATCTTTGTACTTATCTGTAATTAAAAAAATATTTTAGCAAATAAAAAAAGGTACGTTGTCAAGCTTGAACAAATATCAACGCCAATCTAATGTTGCCATAGTTAGCTGTCAGCTCAAGACAAAGTGCATTTATGTTCATAACATATTTCAAACTTTCAAAGACCATTTACCTCAATACAATGAAGTCACATTTCTCAGGAATTTAGAAATAAACAACTACATTTTGCAAATAAAAAGAATGTAAATGTAATCTTGTAACTTACATGTTAAAATGACTTAATTATGCTTTCTGCCGATGCATTTTATTTACATTTACATTTAATCATTTAGCAGACGCTTTTATCCAAAGCGACTTACAAAAAAGGGGAGAGTAATAGAAGCAACGGAACAGACAAGGCCAAAAACCTGTAAGAGCTGTAAGAAATCTCAATTAATTAGCACAATACACAACAATTTTTTATTTTTATTTTTTTTTAAAGACAGACATCTACAACAAAAACTCACGTACGCAAAGTGCCGAACACTGGATTTTGATAGCTATGATAACAACCCATTAGGACTAAGGCTGTTGCCCCAGCTGTTGTCGTTAATGCAGATTCAGTGGCCCAATGGGTTGGTTTTGTATTCTAGCTAAACGCGCAGCAATAGCCATCTACAACAAAAACTCACGTACGCAATATACAGAACACTGGATTCTGATAGTTATGATAACTGTGTAACATACCCGCCTGAAGGCACAAATCCGGATGAGAGACGTAGATATGATCCAGGAGTGTGCACTTTTGGTCGTTGCTGTGGTGATCAGTAAGTGCTATTCTGTATTGGTCAAGTGCAAATGGAAAAGATGTGTCTTAAGATGTTTTTTAAGAATGGCTACAGACTCAGCAGCACGAATTGAGATCGGCAGGTCATTCCACCAGGTGGGAACGGTCCAGGAAAATGTCCGTGAGAGCGATTTCATGCCTCTTTGGGATGGAACCACGAGGCGCCGCTCACTCGCAGAACGCAAGCTTCTGGAGGGTGTGTAAGTCTGAACAAGTGAATTTAGGTATATTGGTGCAGAGCCAGTGGTTGTTTTGTAGGCGATAACTAGTGCCTTGAATTTGATGCGAGCAGCCATTGGCAACCAGTGCAGTTTGATGAAGAGAGGCGTAACATGCGCTCTCTTCGGCTCATTAAAGACCACTCTCGCCGCTGCATTCTGGATCAGCTGCAAGGGTTTGATAGTGCATGCTGGAAGCCCAGCCAGAAGAGCATTACAATAATCCAGTCTGGAGAGAACAAGAGCTTGAACCAGGAGTTGTGCAGCCTGTTCTGATAGGAAGGGTCTAATCTTTCTAATGTTGTATAAAGCAAATCTGCAGGGCCGGGCTGTTGCAGTAATGTGGTCAGAGAAGTTTAACTGGTCATCTATCACAACTCCAAGGTTTCTTGCTGTCCTTGATGGAGTTATGGTCGATGAACCAAGCTGAATGGAGAAATTTTGATGAAGTGCTGGGTTGGTTGAGAAAACAAGTAATTCTGTCTTTGCAAGATTGAGTTTAAGATGATGCTCTTTCATCCAGTCAGAAATGTCTGTCAGACAGGCAGCGATACGAACACTGACTGTAGGATCATCTGGTTGAAATGAGAAGTAGAGTTGAGTGTCATCAGCATAGCAGTGATAGGAGAAGCCGTGTTTCTGAATGACAGAACCTAATGATGACATGTAGATGGAGAAGAGAAGTGGTCCAAGGACTGAGCCCTGTGGAACCCCAGTAGCTAGATGATGTGACTTAGACAGTTCAGTTTGTGATGAGGAGAACTGTTTGCTAATGAGAGCTGTTTTGTTGGTGAAAAATGATGCATAGTCATCAGCTGTAAGAGTTGATGAAGGAGGGGGAGGAGGTGGACAAAGGAGAGAGGAGAATGTTTTAAAGAGTTGGCGAGAGTCAGAGCAATTGTTGATTTTGTTGTGGTAGTATGTTGTTTTAGCAGTGGAGACATTTGTAGAGAAAGAAGAGAGAAGAGACTGATAAAAGGCAAGGTCAGTATTGTTTTTAGATTTCTGCCATTTCCTCTCTGCCGCCCTGAGTCCAGAGCGATGTTCACGGAGAACTTCAGACAGCCAGGGGGCAGATGGGGTGGGGCGGGCTGGTCTGGATGAAAGGGGGCAAAAACTGTCTAAGGAGGATGTTAGAGTGGAGCAAAGAGTGTCGGTAGCACTGTTAGTGTCCAATGCTGAGAACTGAGCAGGTGGAGGGAGTGAAGATGAAACCATAGTGGATAGGCGAGAGGGAGAGAGTGAACGTAGATTACGCCGAAAGGTAATCTGTGTAGCAGTACGTTTTGTATCAGGAGTCAGTATGAGGTTAAGAGTGATGAGAAAGTGGTCTGAGGTGTGTAATGGAGTAACTAAAGTGTTGTCCGTGGAGCAGTTGCGTGTGTAGACCAGGTCTAATTGGTTACCTGATCTGTGAGTAGCCGTAGTAGATACTAACTTAAGGTCAAATGAAGTCAGTAGAGTGCTGAAGTCTGCAGCTAGGTGTTTATCAAGATGGATGTTGAAGTCACCAAGCAGAATCAGTGGAGTGCCATCCTCAGGGAAGCTAGGTTACCGAGTTGTTACCGAGGTGACCTGGAGGACGATAGACCACTACCACATGGATTTTAACAGGGTGAGTAATAGTGATTGAGTGCGATTCAAATGAATTGGCCGGTAGAGACGGTAATGGATCAAATTTCCAATCATTTGAGATAAGCAAACCAGTACCCCCACCCCTCCCAATAGGCCGAGGAGTGTGTGAAAAAGTATAATTGCTTGAGAGGGCTGCAGGAGTGGCAGTGTCCTCTGGTTTGATCCAGGTCTCAGTTAGGGCCATGAGGCTAAGCTGAGAATGAGTCCCAATAGATGAAATAAAGTCTGCTTTGTTTACAGCCGACTGGCAATTCCAGAGACCAATTGGAATAAAGAGTAAAGTAGCAGAGGATGTTAGGATATAGCGCAAATTATTAGGATTACGGCGTCTCGTGCGTACAGAGCGTGATTTACGAGTGCTAGTAGTTATAGTTGAGATTTGAAAGCACATGGTGAATACAGATCAGAGAAAAGGCTAGATAGGAATTAGAGCCGAACACAAATAATGAAAAGGAAGATGATACTCAAGTGCCTTGCCGGGGTCCTTGCTCGGGCGGAGTTGCACTGGGAAGAGTTGAAGTCTTTACACTCGTAGGTCTTGCACTGGGAAGAGTTGAAGTCTTTACACTCGTAGGTCTTGCACTGGGAAGAGTTGAAGTCTTTACACTCGTAGGTCTTCACACAAGGAGGGCTTCACACTGCCGCTTCCGCTGCCGCGGACTATCACGCTATTTATACTCACTTGAGTATCGTTATTGAAAGCAGCTGGGAACGCCCCCAACAAACTCACTCCCAACGTGGCAATGACCAAACAAATGCTAACTCAACAAATGCTAACTCCCACACACACCGAGAGAATATACCAAAACTAATAATACACACCTTTGCACTACACAGACACACTTATCCAACAACAAATGAACAAACAATCAAATGAGAAAAGTTACAAACACTTACAGAGTAGTTGTCTATCAGTCAATTTAATTGCTCCTCTCTAGCCAAAATGTTTCAAACACACGAGGCTTTTAATACCTCGCTGGCCACGCCCCCAACAAACTCACTCCCAACGTGGCAATGACCAAACAAATGCTAACTCAACAAATGCTAACTCCCACACACACCGAGAGAATATACCAAAACTAATAATACACACCTCTGCACTACACAGACACACTTATCCAACAACAAATGAACAAACAATCAAATGAGAAAAGTTACAAACACTTACAGAGTAGTTGTCTATCAGTCAATTTAATTGCTCCTCTCTACCGCCTACCGCATTTTATAGTTGTTTTAAGACAGATAGTAGTTTATAGTTGTTGTCACCACATCACTTTTAAACAGATTCATCAAAGTCTTTACAAAGGGACCTTATACATTATTATTACCCAGTGCTGAAGTTACTAGATATCTAACATTAGCTGGTGTGGGTATCATGTTAACTGTTATCACTGTTAGCTAGCAAATGCATAGCAGCCTAGGAAAACACTGAACAGTGAGCTATTCATGCAAAAAGCAACTAAAACTTACCAGTAACTTCTTGGGCAGTATCTTCATCTCTTCGTGTCTGCTTCGATTAAATGTAATGTTAGATTTGAAAAGCTTGGCTCTGGTGGTCAAATTGAATGTAGCTATTAACGTAAGCTGAAAACAAAAAAAGAAGTGCTGTTAGAATTATTTTGTGTCAGAAATTCAACTTACCTGAAGAAAACTTTCAAAAAGCTTCTTGCAAAAAACAACAACTAAAAACATTGCCAATGTAATCCATATAAATCACATGGTTTCCTCCAAGTCCTCTGAAGAGACATCACGTTTAAATTTAGATTTTTTTTTTATCGCATTCAAGCAACACGCACAAACGCACAGCATAGCTGTGTCCCAAAGTGAAGGGTGCGCACTTTGAAGGCCATGCACTTCGAAGGCCAGGCCAGGCCACGCCTTTAAAGTGCACGAAGCGGCACGAAGGGCGAACCGAGAGACAGGGTTGCCAGGTCTGAATAATAAAACCCCTCCAATTGTTATTCAAAAGTATCGGAATCACAGCCAGAATGGGCCAAAATATCCCAAAATGCGGGGCGCAGGTGGTAGAAATATTGCTTAAGTAAAGACAACTTAACCTGTGGACTATAGGCTACAAACACCCCAAAGCAACAGTAGCCTAAATGCAACCCCATTCCAGACTTGGCAACAATGAATCAAGCGCCGTTAATGGCCTAGCAGGTTGTTACAACTGACAACGGACGTTCGTGAGGAGATTTTAAAAAAAGAGAAATGGAGCATAGGCCTATATAGCCTAATAATAATAATAATAATAATAATAATAATAATAATATATAGCCTATATACATTTTTTTAAGCTTTTTATTGGATTTTGACATGCTTCTGTTGGACTTTTTTTTTTATTATTCCCCAAAGTCCACCCCAAGTTCAATGATCGGCCAGGAGTCGAGTTATCAATTAAAAGTATAAATTTATTAAAAGTAACAGCGAGTAAAAAAGGTTTCTGAGCTCAGGATTCAGAACAACAGATATAAGCATCAGGGCAGTCCTGAATGCCGCACAACTTTTACATCCATGTTTATATTCTTGTTCTTCCATCTCCACCCCACACCACGTTTCCTCCAATCTGGGTGTACCGCATCATCAGTCTCCAGGCAGTATTTCTATGAACACAGGTTAACCACACACACACAAAGAAAGTACAGCTCTGGTATTTTTCCATATTTTAAGACATATCCTTCTGCATCTTTGTTTCATCTTTAACCTTAGTTTCACTTGTAGCTATGTGGTTCTCAGAAATGCTCTACCCCCGCTGTCTCACCCTTGCTTGACCTCGTACCACATCTACTTCTCCTCAGTTTCGTTTCACACCTTTTATAGCGCTTCTGCAAAATCATCTGCACATCTGCAAGTTAAATCATCATAAGCAAATATAATCAATACATAATGAACATTATACTCAATCATTAATACTTCATGGTGAAAAACACAATTAATACTGTGTACTTAATATTGTAGACTGTGAATCATAATCTGCAACATGGTTAATACTTAAAATCATAATAAGCAACTTGCATGAAAATAATAAACATTTCCTTAAAATAAATGAAAATATCCTTCAATTCCCTCTCTTGATCTCTTAAAAAAGAGATCACATCATCTCCACTTCACTCTCTATATCATCACATTCCACCTCTGCTCCCAGAAGGGGCATTGCATAGGCTGGAGGTCGGTCATCTTTCCTTTCAATTGCACACACAATTCCACAATCATCCTGTTACAAAGAGACCTTATGCATGGTATACAACAACATCCACATGTTACAATTATTCCCTAAACATATTCCCAGGGTATAAAATATTGAAATTATTACCCCCTTCCAATTTCCAAACATGTTAGTCATCCATTTGTCCACTGGGTTATCTATACCAGAGTGTTTCTTCATTTCACTTGACAAAGCCCTCAATCCTGCTAAGGCCTTAGTCACACTACCATCAGGAGCAGTTTTGTTTGGAATGAAGGTACAGCACATCTCTCCTATCATAGATTTTAGATTTTTCAGTTTTAGTTAAATTGAAACATGTATAATTTCCCTCTCTTGGGGTAAAGGGCCCTATTTTTGTTTCATTACTTATTGTCGGGAATATTGATGCTAGCGTGGTACCATTTTTTTTTTAGAACGTTTTGCTTAGTTAGGCCAATCGTACAGCCATACCCCCATTTTTCTACTGGATGCATTGGGGCGGGTTCAGTGTTCGGGGTTGGTCTAGCTCTTGCACATGCCACACACCCTTTCATACCCTGCTCAGATGCAGTATTTTCAAACCAATTCAACCATAAATTTTCCTCTTTATATCCTGTAGCCATAGCCAATAAGTCATGCAGGGTCAATTTGGTATAATCAGATGGAGTTATCACTTTTTCATTGGTTAAGTTTCTAATTTCTGCACCAATTGTAGCTGGAGCATTCACACTCCTTATCACTATCAAACCTAATGGATCTTTGCCCGAAATGTCTACCCCTATTGTTATATAGGTGTTCACTGCATCCCCTTCATCTTTCAGTCTAATTACCATCTTATTCATCTTTTTCTTATCCCATCCATTGTCATATCCTCTAAACAGGGAGAGTCTAAATAAGATTTTATTAGGTTTCCATGTATGGCACCATGGCCCAGATGGCTCTAGAGTGGTAGAGGGCCATAGGCAGCCATATACATCGTACCCCCTCCAGGCTATCGGATTTTTTCCACAATCAATAACTTCACATAAGTCAAATTCCCACATAGTATCTTTCCCTTTCAATTTTCCCAGGACTAGCTTTACTCCCCCTGGATGGTTCACTTCCTGCATCACCTTATCTCTTTTTTGCTTACCATCCTCCTTTTCATAGCATTTTTCCATGATACCAAATATGGTCCCTACTATTATTATTGCCAAGAGAGATGTCACCATTCACAGCACTTTCCAATTTTCCCACAGTCTCATTGTTGTCGTTTGTTGAGGGTTAGACTTTGAAACTCCGAAACACTCTGGTCACTGTTGCAACAAAATTATAATAAACAGAATAATTAGTAATATCCTTACGCAATATAAAACAATGCTTAATAATATTGAATATTTTGTTATCAAGAAAAATGTTTAAACATTTTTTATTTTTCTTTAAATGTTAATGATCACAAAATGAACCCACTAATATCTCCTTCTCTCTTCTCCCTTTCTACTTCAATAGGCTATATACCGTGATCTTTATCTCTGTCCCTTCAAACACTTTCCCAAATATCTTGACCACTTCTTTAAATTCCAATTTGTCTGATCCACAGCCTATCCGTAGTACTGACACACTTTTCACTCCGTTCTCCACGCACCACTCTCTCATCTCAGTTAGGCTCTCTGTGAGCGTACTGTACGAGGACAAGTCAGTACACCAGAATTTAGTCACTAAGTGGAAAACAATTCTGTCTCCCTCTCTTGTTACTGCACACTGTCCAGGTTGCTTTCCCTGCTGTTTTATTTTGAACACCCCGTATCTCTCACAAATTTGTTTCGCTATCCCTGCCCCCAATGCACAGTCTGCAGTTATACAATGAGCAATTGGTTCTGATTCAGGTGTGTCAACAATGTCTCCTGTTTTGAATTGTATGTTAGAGTGAGTTGGTGTGATGTTCAATTGAGTTACTGTGTCGGTCAGTTGTGGTGCCAAACCTTTTTCCTCAGAATTTCCAGGAGTTTGCACTCCAATAGTTATCTGTTTCTCTGTTTGTTCTTCTTGCTCGTCCCTCTCTTGGACCTGCGCAGCCAGGTCCAACCTGGTTTCAGTCAATGACCTGCTGGGTGACCATGCAACACAAGAAGAAATATGATACTAAGTGTAACCAAGGCCCTCCAATTTGACACAATGTGATGTCCTGGCTTTAACACGCAGTGGGGCAGACCACTGCAAGGCGGACCACTTCCTCCGAAACTGTCTCAGGCGGACCCACTCCGAGCTGCAGGGCGGTGGGTCAGGGAGCTTGTCAGAAATCTGAAGGGGAAAAATACTTATCAAAGAAGTTAGTTTATCAAAAAATGGTTTGGCAGCCAGTGTTAGTGTATCTCCACACTGAAGTCCTGCTGCTGGACCTGGAAATTGTCGGCCAGTCAATAACTCATAATGGGGGGAACCCTGTACATCTGTTAACAGAGGAACGAATAGTCATTAGTGCAATTGGTAAGGCATTTAGCCAGTTCAGGCCTGTGGATGCAGATATTTTCTAGTATAGTATTGACCATTCACAGCCTCAACTACAGCATACCCTGCACATAAAGACTCTGGGGTATGTCTTTAACAGCAGCCGTCAGTAAATAGCTCCATCATCCCTTTTCCTGTCAACTTGTCTGCCTTTAAGTCTGGTCTAATTTTTTAATCAACTTTAGTAATTGGTGCACAGTCATATGACTCCCCTTCACACATCAACTCTGCCATATTCACTCCCTCATGTGTATAGCTGATGTTAGGGGCTGTCAAATTTTTTATCATACATCTTTGTCTCAACTTTTTGTGACCACCTTGGCCAGCCCTGCCACAAACCTAGCACACGGCGGGTGTCTCTGCTCCACCGGATCGAGCAGCACACTGATATATTGCCAAATGCGCCTATTTCCCTGTGCTTTCTGAAATAGGACCCCATGCGCACTCGTTCCTGTCTCTGACACATCTAGGTAAAATCGCTTTGAGTAATCTGCACTTTGGAGGTTTGCTGCCATTGACAGTTTCTGCTTCAATTCTATGAAAGATTGCTCCCCTTCCATTGTCCACTATAACTGTGCTCCTGAGTTTTTCATTGACCATTTTCCTCAATGGTGCTGTTAGGTGGGCATATATTGGAACATAGTGCCTACTGAACCCTGTTAACCCCAAAAATGACGACATGTCTTTGACTGTAAAGGGTTTTGCATGATTTTAAGATTTCTGTCCTATGATTTGAGGACAGTCCACTTCCCCCAGCAACAATTGTACATCCCAGGAAGGTAGCCTGCCGTCTGCACACCTGTAGCTTATCCTTACTGACCTTAAAGCAAGAGTCCAACAGCTGGTTTAATATAATTTTATTTTATTTTATTTATTTATTTTTTTCCTCCTACACAATCTTTCCTTGTTGTGGCAGCTAACAACAGGTCATCTGCTGTGTCAGTTAGGTTGTACCAATTTTCCTGTTCTGAAGTTAGTAAAACTGAGCCAACTACCCCATCTTTTCCCTATCAATAACCCTTGTCCTTTTACTTCCCATTTCTGTCCCTCTATTAGACTAAAACATTCTTCATAAATTATGTCACATCCTATCATAATTTAGGGTGCAATGAAAGGGTCTTGAGGTGGTATGTAAGTTCCTAAACTTGAAATCCAGGGTTCCCAGAGGTTGCATGCTGCAATCAAACTATCAGGCTTAACCCCAAGGTCCAGCTCCACCCAGTATATGTCAGCTCCCTCCCCTCCGTTTGCTGAGGCGAGCAGCCATTGGCCGCTTTGTCCATCCAACAGACTGCCTCCCCTCGAACAGTTGTGAGTCATACCATTGGGGAAGGAGATGATTATACCGTCAGGTGAACACAAGATGCTGGCTCCTAGTTTTATTAACAAATCTCTGCCCATCAATGGCATGGGGGCCCTTGTAGAGTAGAGAAAGTTATGACTGAGGCTTTGTTCAGCCACCTCCACTGGAAGTGGCTTAGTGATAGGCCAAGTTTCTGTTACCCCAGAGAACCCCATGACTTTAATTCTTTTGTTTGTCAGCATGTCAGCTGTCACTGCCCCCTCCGTGACAGTCGAATATGTGGCCCTAGTGTCCACCAGGGCCTTTAGTGGCCTTCCATTGACCATCATTTGCAGTAAGGGCACGGCCTTTGCCCCCCCCTGCAGGTTCTCTGTGGGCCTCGTCAATATGTTTCTGCATCCCCCCCCAGGTCCCACACTGGGAATTGAGTGGACACCTGGTTCCCAACTGGGCATTGAGCTGGGGAGGAAAATAAACTATTTGGGTCAGGTCGCCTGCCTCGACCGTTACTGCCACCTCTAAGAGGAGCCCATCCCACTGCAGGTGCAGCCCCTTGCATTGGACATTCGTTTTTTTTCCAATGATTTGTGTCTCCACACACAAAGCACCCCATAGAGTTGCTTGCAGCATAACCACCTCCTCTACCCCGTCTACCCCGCCCCCTGTTGTTAAATTGAAACCTGCTTTCCCTGGGTTGCAGCTGATATGGCTGGAATGGTTGTTGACCCATCATTGCTAGTGGTTGACCAGCTCCCATTTGAGGCTTGCCCACCTGGTGTGTCATTGGTTGATTCATTTGCGGAAATGTTACTGGCTGAGCTATTGGAATGAGATTCGGCTGTGGTATGGTTATAAGGGGTAGTTGTTGCTGAACCACCTGTTGATTCATCTGAACATCTTTTGGGGTTTTCTTATTCTTTGCTTTTTCAGCTTCTAATTGCAATCTCAATAGTTGTGTTTTTAATTTCTCCACTTCTCCACTGTCTTTCTCTTCTTTTTCCATCGCTCTATCTGTATGATGCACAAAATATCTCACCCAAACTTCATCCATAGCTACTGGTATATCTGGATTGTTATTCATCGCCTGTTGTACAGCTACGGATACCCCTGCTAATACAGCTGTTCTAAAAATTTCTCTAGTGACCTGCGTAGCACTTTGATTCTCTTCCACCTGGGATTTCCACTCCGCCTCACACCTGTGCAAGTATGCAGAGGCTGATTCTCCTGGCTTAATTTTAAACTTAACATTCTGGTAGGTTGTTGCTGGGGTTGGATAATGTGCCTTCAATGCTCTACTCAAATCAGAAATGTATTTGATTAGTGGTTGGTCATTCTCAACACCCTCAGTCCCAGCATCTGTTTCCAGTGCTGCTAATTTTGACGTAGGCACCAGGCTTCCAAGTAGCATCCTAACATCACCCATAGCTAATTCCACTCCACTTGTCAATGCAGTTAATTTGGTCAACCACTTCACTCCCCCTTTCGTAATACTTGGTAATTTTGCCTCTATTGCTGTCATGTCAGAATGTGACCAGGGCTTATATGTCAGAATGTGACCAGGGCTTATATATCTCTCCTTTACCTTTGTCCATCAGTGGACATTGATAATTTCCTGTCATCATATTGAAAGCTCTGCTCTTCGATCTGGTATCATATTTATGCTGTCCTGATCCTCCTTCTCTATTCCATGCCTCCTGCATGCTGTTCCCAAATATAACTTTCTGCCTCTTTCCTCTCTCCTGTCTCTGTACACCTGCTGCCTGCTCCCCGTTATGCTCAACATCCTCTCCCCACCATCTTAACTCACTTCCCTCTACCACTAAACTGCTCGTTTCCTCTGTCTGTTTCAGCTCAGAGCAGCAGCTCACCACATCCAGTTCTTCCTCCAGCTCGTTTAACCTCTCTCCGCTTTGTCTATTCCGCTCAACATCACTCAACCTCCTTTTTTTCATAATTTAAATCATGTCTTAATTTACTCAGTTCTTTCATTTCCAGTTCTACCATCCTTTCTGTTTCTTTCAGCCTCTCATTTATATCCTTTCTCAACTGGTCTCAATTATCTTATTTTCCATGTCATCTTTTTCGTCAGCTGTCTATTCAACTTCAATCGTTCCTCCAGTTACATTAACCACTTTTTCCTCACCATCATCATTGTCCCCCTCACAATTAACTTGTCCACCCTTTATCTCATATACTGGTGACATCAATGGTGCAGATGGGTTGTATGGGGTTGGGGGACCTACTGTACTGCTCATTTTCTCTTCTGATTTACCCGCATTATTTGTCTGGCCTCTTTCTCACGTGTTCTGCTCAATGTTGTGGCCGTAGCCGCTACTCTAGTTCATTTTCTCATTCCTCCTTTTAACTTTTCTATTTCTTTCCTTACCTTTCCTTTCTTCCATTTCTTTAACTCCCTCAAATTTTGTTGCGCTAGTAACAGCTAAATCACCCTTCCCCATTGTCTCATCTGTCCAATTATACTGAATTTTCAACTCATTCCAACAATCCCTCAGTTCCTTGTCCTTTTTTTCTCATCAATCCCTTAAATTTATCTCTTCATAATCTTTCCTCTTTTTTTTTCATTTTCCTCCCTTATCTTTTTATTGAGTTCCCTGTTATCCAATCAATAATAAACAATGTCTATTAGTTAAAATAAGTTTCTCCCTTTTTTTTAAATGTATTATTATTATTATTATTATTATTATTATTATTATTATTATTATTATTATTATTTATTTATTTATTTTATGTATCCAGTATTGGTGTTTCTAATGTATGTCACCTTTCAATTGTCAGTATTCTTTAAGCAATTTTTGTTGCCCCTACTCTACACCTGCGCAACCTGCACGCCGGTGCAACCCGTCCTATATTCTTCACTTGCACCACTTAACCTAGATTTGCACTCCTGTGCCTCCCGGTTCTAACCTTTTTTTTATTTTTTATTTTTTATATATATGTAAATCTCAGTATATCCAAGTACACTTAACCATAAAAAATAAAAACCTGAATTCAGCCAAGAATGCTAACCTTAGTGCAACCAAGCACTTTGTGTAGAGCCAAGTACACTTAACCATAAAACCTTAAATAAAACCTTAGTGCAACCAAGCACTTTGTGTACAGCCAAGTACACTTAACCATAAAACCTTAAATAAAACCTTAGTGCAACCAAGCACTTTGTGTACAGCCAAGTACACTTAACCATAAAACCTTAAATAAAACCTTAGTGCAACCAAGCACTTTGTGTACACCCAAGTACACTTAACCATAAAACCTTAAATAAAACCTTAGTGCAACCAAGCACTTTGTGTACAGCCAAGTACACTTAACCATAAAACCTTAAATAAAACCTTAGTGCAACCAAGCACTTTGTGTACAGCCAAGTACACTTAACCATAAAACCTTTAATAAAACCTTAGTGCAACCAAGCACTTTGTGTACAGCCAAGTACACTTAACCATAAAACCTTAAATAAAACCTTAGTGCAACCAAGCACTTTGTGTACACCCAAGTACACTTAACCATAAAACCTTAAATAAAACCTTAGTGCAACCAAGCACTTTGTGTACAGCCAAGTACACTTAACCATAAAACCTTAAATAAAACCTTTTTGACTCGCTTTTGTATTACTATTTAACTCCATCAACACTTTTTCGTATTCAACACAATAATTTGGATATAGCCAATAGCAGATCTTTGTTTTAAAACAGGTGTTTGCTTACCTTTATTTTGTTGCTGCGCAGCTTGTGTTGAACCGAAGAGGGTTGAAGTCCTTTTCAGGCGTCCTCCTGTCGGATCGATCTCCAATGGACCGATCCGGGTGCCCCCTCCAAATTGTTGGACTTTTTTTTTTTTTTATTCCCCAAAGTCCACCCCAAGTTCAATGATCGGCCAGGAGTCGAGTTATCAATTAAAAGTATAAATTTATTAAAAGTAACAGCGAGTAAAAAAGGTTTCTGAGCTCAGGATTCAGAACAACAGATATAAGCATCAGGGCAGTCCTGAATGCCGCACAACTTTTACATCCATGTTTATATTCTTGTTCTTCCATCTCCACCCCACACCACGTTTCCTCCAATCTGGGTGTACCGCATCATCAGTCTCCAGGCAGTATTTCTATGAACACAGGTTAACCACACACACACAAAGAAAGTACAGCTCTGGTATTTTTCCATATTTTAAGACATATCCTTCTGCATCTTTGTTTCATCTTTAACCTTAGTTTCACTTGTAGCTATGTGGTTCTCAGAAATGCTCTACCCCCGCTGTCTCACCCTTGCTTGACCTCGTACCACATCTACTTCTCCTCAGTTTCGTTTCACACCTTTTATAGCGCTTCTGCAAAATCATCTGCACATCTGCAAGTTAAATCATCATAAGCAAATATAATCAATACATAATGAACATTATACTCAATCATTAATACTTCATGGTGAAAAACACAATTAATACTGTGTACTTAATATTGTAGACTGTGAATCATAATCTGCAACATGGTTAATACTTAAAATCATAATAAGCAACTTGCATGAAAATAATAAACATTTCCTTAAAATAAATGAAAATATCCTTCACTTCAAAGCCTGCGACGATGGGAGGCAGGACCGCATAAGCATGTAAATCTGTAGCCGGTTAAATATTGTCAAACTGCAAATATTAGTTAACAGTTTATTTCTTATGTTAAATGTAACAATATATTTTAAACATTTATATATATGTCCAAGTCTTTCTTTTTTTAAGTAGGTCTACCTATTTTTATTCAGATGTATTGTCTACTTTTTATGACATGATGCCAGCCGTCGACCGATTCAGCCCCTCAAGCTGCGGACAGTTGAAATATGCACTCATCCCAAAAGATGATGTCCCGCTCAGGCCTTACCAGAGTCTCTAATGTGCATTATTCCCCATCCCGGTCCAGCTCCAGCTTCTCCCGCTCAGCGCAATGAAAGTGTATAATATTAAAATTGATAATTAAAATTTCTGTTGTTTATGATGTTAAACTTAAGTTCCCTTTCGAGAGAGGTTCCTCGTATTACATATGGGAAAAACTCCTTTTCTCGAGAATATGAAGCAAAACTTTATAATAAAGGTATCCGTGTAAAGCGCAGTGCCGCTGAACGGCCATAGCTCAGCGCGAGGAGCGCTCTGATTGGCCGGGCCACGGCAACTGCAGGAACCTATGGTGAGGCGGCTGAGAGGAACGAGCCAATGGGGGGCGTTCCAGAAGCCCGCCGAAAAAAAGGTGCTTATATTTGCATACAGGAGGCTATATAAAGCCCTAATTTCGCCATAGGTGTCAGATTTTATCTCCTGCAGTGATACCTTCGCTGACCTCCGGAAGAAGCAACCACCGTCGAAAAGGCACCAGCGGAACCTGCAGTTGAGGACGACGGACTCCCTCTCCGCCTTCTCTGCCGTTCCAGCTACGCCATCCGGCGATTGTATCCTTTTTACTCTCTTCTCCTAAAAGAGCGCGGGCGTTGTTTCAAATGCCTCGCATTTCCTGCGGCTCTTGCAGAGCTCCTCTCCTTGGCGGCGACCGTCACGTCATCTGTGTGGCATGCCTTGGACGGGACCACGCGCAGCTCGCACTCTCTAAGGGCGGCTGCCCCTAGTGCGATGAGATGGCGCTGCAGACCCTTCGGGCTCGCCTCGCCACCTTCGACCAGGTCCCTCCTCCTGCCGCTGGGCCGCGCCGCCTTCCCGGCCTCGCTCCTCTTCTGGACCGCGCCAATGTTCCCGCTCCGCGAACCGCAGCAGTCGGCCTGAACGCCGGGGACCTCGACCCAGGCTTGTGTTGAACCCCGAGCCTCCGAAGCCGTCCTAGCCGCAGGGATAAAAAGGAGATGGTCAGGTCTCGCCTCGGCCGGACCCCCATCTCTCCCTCCCGGTCTCCCAGTTCCCTGCACCCAGGTGACTGCCGACCTCAGTTTAGCAGCCAACGAGCCCGTTGTCAAACGCACTCGCCTGCACACAAACGCCGTTATCACGGCGACCCAAATAAATCTCAAAAAGAGCTTTTTCTCTGTAGTAAATGTGCCCACACATCATTCTGCACTCCTACACTCATTCACCCCTCCCACCCATGCTATAAATGTCCCGGCGCCCACTCCACAGTGCAAGCCGCCACACATAAGCACTACCCCCTCTATGTCTCAAGCACAAAATGGCAGCGCTACCGAGTTCCCTCTAGTAGGCGACCCTTATCCGCGCCGGCTTCAGCCGCTATCGTGTCGGGCTCAGGCCTGGCAAGCCATGCCCGGGGTATCAAATTGGGTTGTGAACATAGTAAAAAGGGGCTACTCGCTACAGTTCGTTCGCAGGCCCCCGCGCTTTCGCGCCGTGGTCGAGACCTCGGTGAGAAGCAGCGTCAGTCACGTGCTTCGCACCGAGATTTTGAAACTGGTAGAGAAGGGAGCGGTGGAGCCCGTTCCCCCTTCCAAAAGCGAGTCGGGCTTCTACAGCCGATACTTTCTCGTTCCGAAGAAGGACGGAGAGCTCAGGCCCATCCTAGATCTAAGGCATTTGAACAAAGCTCTAATGACTCACTCTTTCAAAATGCTAATGGTGAAACAGATCCTCGCGCACATTCGCCCTGGGGACTGGTTTTTCACGATAGATCTGAAAGATGCGTACTTTCACGTGCAGGTAGCCCCCCAGGCCATTCTTGAGATTCGCCTTCGAGGGGCAGGCTTATCAGTACACGGTCCTGTCATTCGGCTTATCCCTGGCGCCCCGCACGTTTACGAAATGTATGGACGCGGCATTAGCCCCGCTCAGGCTGAAAGGGATGCGGGTGCTCAACTACCTCGACGACTGGCTAGTGATAGCCCAGTCTCGAGCAGAACTACTAACACACAGATCCTGGCTCCTCAACCATTTAGACTGTTTGGGTCTCAGGATCAATATCGCCAAGAGCTCGATGTCACCCACTCAAAAGATATCTTTTCTGGGCATTGTTCTAGACTCGAGACTCATGAACGCGCGGCTAACGACACAACGCGCGCTATCCGTCCAGAACATGGCGACTTCATTCAAAGCCGGAACTCGCGTTCCCCTGAAACACTTTCAGAGAATGCTCGGCCTTATGGCCTCGGCATCGTCAGTGCTCAGGCTGGGACTGCTACACATGCGCCCCCTCCAGCGTTGGCTACGCGCCCGTGTCCCTCCTTATGCATGGAAATGGGGCCGTTTTCCCGTCAAAGTGAGCCACAGCGTTGTCAAAACTTTGGCTCCTTGGACGAGGACAGAGTGGTATCGGAGGGGCGTGCTTATGGGCACGGTTACGAAGTTTTCTTAAAGGGGCCAGGAGATTGAACCCCCCTCGGTTCCTATTTGGGACCTTGCGGTGGTTCTAGACGCTATGAAGGGTCCCCCCTTCGAGCCTCTCCAGACCCATAAAGCTTTTATCACTCAAAACCGCGTTTCTGCTGGCTCTGGCCTCGGTTAAACGTGTGAGTGACTTACACGCACTCTCAGTGAGTCCGTCCTGTCTCGAGTTCGGGCCCAACAACTCCAAAGTTGTTCTTAAACCGAGACATGGTTTTATACCCAAAGTGCTTTCTACCCCTTTTAGAGCACAGGTTATTACTCTGCTTCCTTTACCCGCATCTCAGGGTGAACAGGACGCGAATCTACTCTGCCCGGTCAGAGCTTTGAGACTGTATCTGGAGCGCTCCTCCCCCTTCAGGCAGTCGGACCAGCTGTTTGTCTGCTTCAGCGGCCGCACTAAAGGTTGTGCTGTCACGAAGCAAAGACTCTCACACTGGATAGTGGATGCGATCTCGCTGGCATATGAGTCTAAAAACCTGACTTGCCCTATAGGCGTTAAAGCCCACTCCACTAGAGGCATGGCCTCATCTTGGGCTTGGTCGTGTGGCATTTCTTTGGAAGATATCTGTGCGGCGGCAGGCTGGGCCTCTCCGTCCACTTTTATCAGATTCTATAAATTGGAGGTTCCAGCTCTACAAGCAGGGCTTCTCTCCATCTAGGCTCTATCTTGACCCTGGTAAACAGATTGCCTTTAGTTTTGGCCTGTACACATCAGTCCTTAAGCACTTTTCATTTATCATAAGATCCGACTATGTCCGATCAGCCGTTCAAACGAACCGACTCTTCTGGTTCTTCATCCCCCTTATAGCCGCCTCTTCGGTGTTTCTCGGGGGTTATTTACATGTGCTTTGGGCATACTGGGTCAGTCAGCACACACGGCGCTTTACATTGTGTTCCCATACGTAATACGAGGAACCTCTCTCGAAAGGGAACGTACTCGGTTACTTTCGTAACCTCGGTTCCCTGAGAGAGAGGAACGAGTATTACGTTCCGTGCCGTGTTTATGCTTCTCAGGTATCGCTTCAGTCGATCTAAAAACCTGACACCTATGGCGAAATTAGGGCTTTATATAGCCTCCTGTATGCAAATATAAGCACCTTTTTTTCGGCGGGCTTCTGGAACGCCCCCCATTGGCTCGTTCCTCTCAGCCGCCTCACCATAGGTTCCTGCAGTTGCCGTGGCCCGGCCAATCAGAGCGCTCCTCGCGCTGAGCTATGGCCGTTCAGCGGCACTGCGCTTTACATGGATACCTTTATTATAAAGTTTTGCTTCATATTCTCGAGAAAAGGAGTTTTTCCCATACGTAATACTCGTTCCTCTCTCTCAGGGAACCGAGGTTACGAAAGTAACCGAGTACGTTATATTATTGGTCTATATATAGGCTAGTTGTAAAAAGCCTACTTTAGGTAGGTTAATGTATAGACCAATTTATTTTCATTTACACATTTTAAATTACATGACAAGAAAATATATGTATAAACATATATAAATGTGTTTAATGTAGCTACAAATGATAACGTGCATTACAAAAATAAACATAGCTATAGAACAACCACTTCTCTTTAATTTAGCCTACGTTTGAAGTTAACGAAAATGAACAAAGACAGCAGTTTCTTTGTTTAATTTACAAATAACTTACATAAAAAATAATAAAAAGCTAATAATAGCCTAGCCATTTAAATTGTTCTGTGTCGGCTAGGCATTCAGCCTTTGGAGGAGACTTTCGGTGACCGTCGTCAGTGAACATTCATTCATTCATTCATATAAAAACTTTATTTTAGCATCTAAGTCAGCAGTTTTCGTTTATTTACATTTTTTCTTATAATTCTGAGTGACAGATGTCACATTTGATTTAGCCTATTTTTCTGTGATATTTGTTTTAGCTAAGGTGTTGACAGGCTACGGCTATAAGAAAAATAAATGATTGCACCGGCAATTCCTATCCAGTGTCTCTCTTTCTGTAAGGGACATTTAAAAGATAGATTCTGGAAACAAAATCTAAATTTAGCTGGATGAGTCGGGTCGGAAATAAAATAATTTATAGCGGGTGAGCACGGAGTGAATTTTGCGCGAGCGGAAGGGTGCATAGCGGGAGCAGGACGAAAATACAGCCCCGGGCAGAAGGCTATTTAAAGAAAGTGTATGAAAAAAAAGAAAGAAACAGCCAAAAGGGTGATAATGGACTGATTCCTCTTCTTGAGAGAATGGTTGAGAAATAAATAGCATTTAAAAATTGGGAAATTAAAGTTTATCTTGGTTGCTCAGGGCAGGGAACTGGGAACTGTGCAAATGCAAAAAACGTTTTATTTACTTCAAGTGCTTGCGCTGTTGTGTTCAATAGTATCCAGGCTACTATAGCGGTATCCAGGCTATACCGTCTTTAACTGGGAAATCTGATTGTGTGCCGCGGGAATGCGGACCAGTCAAATCCTGTAGTCACCAGTGTGCTATGAATTCTGGGATAGGGAAAGCTGCGAAGTTGTGGGAAGGTTCCATCTGCTGTACCCTTCCTTTGCCTGAGAACCGAAGGGCGCATTTTAAAGTCGCTCATGAATTACGGCAGCCTTCGTTGCACCGCTGTGACGCAATCGCACTTCAAATGTGGCCTTCAGAGGGTGCAGCCTTCACATTGGGACAGCCTTCACTGCATGAAAAGTGGGATTTTCGTCCCTTTAAACGGCCGGAAATCTCCCTGATTAACGACAATTAACGACAATTTACAGCCTGTGAACACCGCGTTCGTCTGTGCCACATATTGACGGAAACGAACCATGACGTATGTGGAGCTCGCGGAGGCACTGGCGCCGGCGCTAATGGCTCTAATTAGCATATGAATAGCAGCGCTGGGCTGCGCCTTGCCAGAATGGCTTGAATTTCCTCACTCAGTATTGGTTGAATCTACTACATTGAAACAAGAAAAATCTCTCATGATTGGTTGGCAGATCAGTTGGGTCATTAACCTGGGTCATTAATAAATTTAAACCCCAAAATTATAATAATTTTACATACATTATATTTTATATATATATATATATATATATATATATATATATATATATATATATATATATATATATATATATATAATTATTTGCATATTATTATTATTATTATATTATTATATTATTTCATTTTATATATTCATATTCATGTGATATGCTCTTATGTTGTGTAGTCATGTCATTGTTATCCCATGGACTACACTATTATTATCACCAAGGACATTCATGTATTGAGGAAAGGAAAATTTGCCAGGGACTTGCAGTTTATTCAAAGAAAGAGCTTTATTAGAACAAACACACAACCAAATACAAAACGTATGAGATTGGCTCGGTGAGCTCCTGGCTGCGAAAGGATGGAGGTCTCACAATCCATCCAGACACCCCACCAACGATGCCGTCTTCCTCATCAGACATTGTAGAAGATTTTTATTATTGAATTTAATGTAAAATAAGCTGTATATAAGACACTATTAGATATTGGCTGTTTGCTGAGGTTGTGTTTGCCCTGTTTTAAGTTCTTGGGGACCTTGACAACGTGCTTGAAAATGACATGTAGAAGATGCATGATGGACAGAAAAAGAACTGGGAATGCTGTGACATATGAGCCAGGAAACCAACTGGAAAACTAGCTGAAGGTTGTTACCATTTTGGGAAAGCATCTGGGTATATATGCTAGGTAAACCAAAGAACTGGAGTTGTCTCCTGCAGGGGAAACTCGGCTTTGTTAATTTGAATAAAGTCTTTCTGAAATCAAATGATCTTTGGGAAATGTTTATTGCAAGAAGAAAATTTCCAACATATTTGGCACCCCAGATGGGACTGGCTTCGGAGCTGATGACAAACCACTGCAAGCTTGATGACCTTGAATGATCAACACAAACACCAAGTGGCCACTATCTTGAGGTGAGCAAAATTTTGCTTTTTCTCATGTTTGTGTTGATCACCAGGGCTCACTTGGAAGTGGTAAGTCACTAAAAAAGCTTCTCCAAATTTAAAGAACTAAAGAAGGAATAAGGATCTTTGATTTCAGAATAATTGCATGATCTGTATAAGCATGAATACAGGGTAAGTTCACCGGTTACCGGTTCGGCTATATTACGAACGTCTGCTCAGGGTGAAAAAAGGTTAATCTGTGTAAATGCATGCACACAGATGGAGTTTGCCGGTTACCGGTTCAATTAGTGAGCGACTGCTCGGGGCAAACTGGAAAGGAAAGACTATGGATACCGCCTTGTTGTAAAATTACAGGGGACTGCACGGATAGTCTGATCGTTTGGAATACCGGTCTGTTGATGTTCAGCAGATGTCTGAATGGGTAAACGATAGGTTATGTCTATGGTACCGCTTTGCTATAAAGCAGAGGTCTGAATGGATAGGCATGTGAATTTTACGTCTTTGATACCGCTCTGAGATAAACAACAGAGGTCTGAATGGTTAGACGGGATAGTGTAAAGACTATGTGTTGAGGAAGTGTATCTGTGTGGGATCCTGTGTCTTGTCTGACTGTGTCTGTGGGTAAAAATAGTGACCCCCTCCCTGGTCACTTGAGAACAGTGAATGAGAGAATGAGCCCTATAGGAACGTAAATGAGAGGTATTGAAAAGGAAATTAGAATATTGTTACAAAGTATTAGTTCTGCAGAATACTGTAATATGATATATATAAAAAATAATAATATATATATTTATTTGATAAATGTAATGATTTATTTTAATTGATGAATAAATAATAAGATTGCACGTGCTTAAAGTATTATATATGAAGACGTCTAAAAATGTCTATCTCTTTATCCCTGGGGGACAGTATGAGAAAGTATTCCAATGCAGAGAATTATGCTTGTGTTAAAATAACTTGTGCATTGAGCTGAGTGAGAGCGAGATTGGGTGACCAAGTTTAAAGAAAAGTTTCAACATTTATAGATGATTTGCAACAATCTTAGGACCTTAGTGAATGGGACTTGGTGGTTCAAATTAAACCAAAAAAGAATTCCTGTTGGTTGAGAAAAGTTTTATTTACCAGATTATTTTTATCCCAGCATGTGAATATAGAAGAATGAAAAGTATTTAGCTGTATTACACTCAGTATCATTAGGATAGATTATTGTCTTTCTTTTCTGCATACTGCAACGAAGAACTTGCTTCACTAAAAATAGAATGAAGGAACTGCTGTAGTCAACCAGTGACATTTGATAACTAGTGAAGAAAATGGTTAGAGAATGGAATTTAGAAAAAGAATTGATTGCTCAGATGCAACTGGAATTAGAAGATATAAATATAGATTGAATAAAGTTCAATCTGATTCATGCAGATCTCTGAGTGTTCAAATTTCAGATGGCTTCAATGACAGTGCCTTGACCACTGAAGCAACAAGTGGGGAAAGGTGAAGACACGGCTGCAGAGAGAAGAAGAGAGTGGATGATGGGCTTTTTTCAGCTCCCTTCCTGAAAGGAGAAGATGACACTTTCTAAAAGGTCAGCATGGAAAAAGACTGATTTAATGCAGGGAAAGGTGAAACTTTCACTTGAGGCTTTCCCGAGAACAGAGACAATATCCTGACATACAAAACTTTGACAAGATCAGTCAAAAGCTAAAATGGAGAAGAGGCTGAGAAACGACAGAGCCTAAGTTCCACTCGACAACACCAGGACTTCGCAACAGGCCTTTGAGTGACTTCAGGCTGACGACACATGCAGAACAACAGCTGAGGAGCTTCAAAAGACTGATGATCTATACAGAATGAGTGACGTCGATTCCC
Organism: Pseudorasbora parva; assembly: GCF_024679245.1. Classification (NCBI taxonomy): domain Eukaryota; kingdom Metazoa; phylum Chordata; class Actinopteri; order Cypriniformes; family Gobionidae; genus Pseudorasbora; species Pseudorasbora parva. Next base: position 25,735,390 of record NC_090180.1, on the reverse strand, counting down.
TGACGGGCGGCACAGGTGCGGCATCTACAATGATCACTCTAGAGTCTGCTTCAAATTTGTTAGTTATGATATTCACTTGATTCATCTTGATAATTCACTGGTCTCATAGCAGTTCTTTGTATTCTCTGCTAAACTAACCTTCTCTGCTTTTTCAGTATAGGCACCAGTCCAGCCCTATGTCTGATGAAAAAAAAAAAAGAGAAAAGAAAAACACAGTGCATTGACAGACAATAGTGGGTGTTCAACTCACCTAATAATTATAACTGAGGCTGGATTTGGTATAGTAAGGGCTAGAATGTTAAACATCTAGGGCTAAAATCATTAAATATGTATTCATTGGTTAAGAAAATATAGACACGAGATGTCTCACAGAAAAATATGGTAGGTAAACTGAATGTTGGTCACTCCATCTTGTTTAGTAATTTAATCTTACTAGAGCTGGATTAAATAATAATAACTCCAAAGTCAAAAACATGAAGTCAGAATGCTGTCATCAGTGGGATAACGAGATAAAAATATTATTGGCCAAGGATCCGTGATAATGAAGAGATCTCCAATATCATTCTTAAAGAAGCTCATGAGCAACAACAAAAAGAAAATTACAAACTTAAAATGAGACGAACAAATTATTAAATGCACTTGAGAAATTACAATCGGCTGTCTCAACTGCACCATAACTAGGTCTACGATCTATTAGACTTTGTGAGAAAAAGAAAGGTTCATATACAGGGAATGCTACAGTGCCATGTTCAGACCTTGTGGCATTCCTGGTGTTCCTCAATTAGAGCACAACCTGTTGAAGCAGAAACAAAAATACATGATGGGGGTGTGAGTGATGGCCATGGAGTGTGAGTGGGTGATTGACAGAGAGTGTCTGAAGAGACACTAAGGCAAAAATATATTTTGCCAAAACAGCTGTATTTAAATTTAGTATGTGGGCCCACAGGGCAAATTATGCCCAATAAAACAATGACCAAGGATGAATTTGGTTAAGCTTCCTGGTCAATACTTTTGTGGTAAAAAAGAGGGAAAAATATTGCCACATTTGCGCTGCGCATAACATATCTACATTTCTTTTCAGCATATCGCTATGGAGCGGATTCAAAAGTGTAATATCATGTAACTGTTAACTTGAGCAGAGTGGGTTGAGTGCTTTCCATATGCATCAGAAATTATGAAAGAATAATGAGAAACAAAACAATGAAATAACTGAGTTGAATTGGCTAATTGTAAAGAATAAATTTGTATCTCTTTGGGGAAAAATGGTATGAGACAAAAATGATTATGAATAGAGGTTTAAGCCCTGCTAGTGATGTAAGTTGAGAGCCCTAAAAGGGGACAGGACAGCGCTCAGCCTCACAAAAGCTTTTCACAGGAACAGTGGGACAGTTGAGCAGATGATTATTATATGTTGTTGTCACTAACAAGAAATGGTTTAGTCTTAATTATAGGTGACAGGAGCTCAATTCCAGGAAGGATTCCAGTATGATCCAACAAAAAGAACCAGTGAATGCACATTGTGATCTCATAAGAAGAGTGTGCACTGATCACCAGAGGACACTTGAGTCCATGATTCTCATCTTAAAATACATCAGCCAACTTCAGCATTCCCACATACCATGAAGTAGGGGACACAAGAGCGTACTAGTGACGTCTCTCCCTTACCAACGAGGGAAAGCCCATTGCAACGGCTGGCAAAGAGTCACCCTGGTGAAGAGTTGCTCACAGAATGACCATCATGTCAACAAATGGAAAAAAGGGGATAGGCTTGACCAGAGATTCACAATGAAGGTTGCAGAGTGTTGAAAGCTCATAAGGAGCTATGCAAGGCAGAAGAATCAATCCAGAATTTCAAATGTTATGCTTTAGGTCTCAACAGACGTATTAACAATTTAAAAACCCCAGTAAAATAAGAACTGATTAAAAAACAAGAGATAAAACTGCAAAACTGTAGAGGTGCAGATATTGAAAAATAAGACGGAAAAAAAGGTTGAGATGCAAAAATACTTGTAAGAGCCCCATAACTTCAAAGAATAAGAAAATAAATAAATCAATATTATTACTACTACTAATAATAATAATACAGAAGAAGAAAAATGTAAAATGCAAACTATATCACTACTGTAGATAAAAGATTGAAGTTTAGACAATAGTAGTAGCAGATATCTTTGGACTTGTGGTAAAGAATGACTTCTAGACTCTTTGCCACTAAGAAATGAGCGCTAGAGTACAGCTAATAAAGCATTGTCAATGAGAATCAGAACAACTTATAAAGGCTTACAAAGGTAGAACTAAAAGAGCTTATGAACAAGATCCTAATATAAAATAGATGACTAAATTTCAGTCTAAAGTTAAAACAAAGTTTGAATTAGGACTATAGGTATTACCACGAATTTCAATTTCAATTCAAAAGCTTGATAGCTTGATTTAGTAAGACACTATGATACAACTAATTTGAATATTTATCAAGTAGTGCTTACAGAACCACAACCAAATTTAATAAAAAGTAGGCCATTAGAAGGCAACAAAAGAGGGCCAAAAAAGATATTTGCCATTCAGATAAAGGACAAATTGTTGCAACAACCCTTTTAAACATTCTTCGATGTGCATAGTTTGTGACATCTAAGAATGTTGAGGGGGGAATAAGATATTAGATGATAAGGAAAGATTAAGGGATATTTATAAGATAAGGAAAGATTAATGGATATTTATAAGCAATGTAAGAAAATTTTCAGTCTGAACTGTGAACATTTGTGCCAAAATATCGAACAAAAGCACTAAAAGCGATAAGTAATTGATTAATGAACAAACACTTAAGTTACACACTAGGGAGTTTTATAATTATGTTTCTACTTCTAATCAAGTTTTAGAGTTTTGTTAGTAGTAAAAAGGAAGAAATGATTGCTTCATGAGCAGCTTGAACTGAGCCACTAAAGCAATCAGTCAGACTGCATTAAACTTAAGTTAAAATTATATTTATTGTTAGTTTTTGTAATAAACAGACAAGAATTTAAACAATCTAACAAAGAACTAAGTGTATTGTGATAACAGATGCACGACAATATTCTGGTCGTTCATCATCTAAAAATGATTTTGACTAAAAGATTGATTCTTCAGACTAAGGAATTAATAATACTTTATAAAAATAGGAATTGATCAAAAAATAAGAAAGATAGTTTACCTTGGTTTAACCAACAATTATATGGATCAAGCAAAATAACAACAGAAAATGGCTAATTTATATTTACTATAGTCAGGAGATTTAGAGATGATGCTTTGAAGCTGTGACGCTGCTTTGACTCAATCGTGATTGTAAAAGCGCTATATAAAAAAAAGTTGATTGATTGATTGATTGATGCTTTATCTGTGCTATAGAAGAACAATTACATGAAACAAATAGAATGACAAGGCAAAATAGGCAAGCCCTTAGTTGATTATTGGTTATTGGCAGACAAAGTTATGAATAAATTAAACAAGAGGCGTAAGAGCAGAAGTTAAAGAAAACTGGTTTAATTCTAGTGATTTGCTAAATAAGGGATGTCTTTAAAAGTTGCAATATTAAGATTGTTCTGTATCAACATGGTTATTGTTCTGCTGTGAAATTTTCATGTTAATATCACTAATTGTCAAAGCCATGGTTAAGCACATGGAAATGCTAAGAAGTTAAGATAATGAGACAACAATTAAGAGGGCAAACAAAGTATGTTAAGATTGGTCTGATAAATCAAATTGAAATGTACAAACATCTGATGGAGATTTAAGCATATCTAATGAGGACAAAGAAGACGAATATGAGAACAATGTCTGGGTTAAGGATGTCTACATACCAAAAATAACTTGTATTAGTATTATGCATTGATATACTCTACATAATTGTGAAAATAACTTACAAGGCTGAGCCAATTGTATGTTCATGCTTACAACAATGGTCTAGTTTTAAAGGGAGCAAAAGAATCTTTTACTCTTTTCGGAAAAAGAAAAAGAATAAAAAGGAAAAATACACCTAAGAAAGAAAGAAAAATGTCTGAAAAGAGATGTTTGGTTCTGATGCTCATCCAGAGTGTGGTTGCATAATCTGGTGTTTGGCAATGAAGAGTGAGTGACTTAATTTAAGTCATTAGGAAGTATAACTAAGGAAGCTAGATTTTGAAGCTACACGTCTGGAAGAAAGATACAAAATTGGGGCTTAGGTAAGCCCCAGAGGGGGGAATGTAGAAGATTTTTATTATTGAATTTAATGTAAAATAAGCTGTATATAAGACACTATTAGATATTGGCTGTTTGCTGAGGTTGTGTTTGCCCTGTTTTAAGTTCTTGGGGACCTTGACAACGTGCTTGAAAATGACATGTAGAAGATGCATGATGGACAGAAAAAGAACTGGGAATGCTGTGACATATGAGCCAGGAAACCAACTGGAAAACTAGCTGAAGGTTGTTACCATTTTGGGAAAGCATCTGGGTATATATGCTAGGTAAACCAAAGAACTGGAGTTGTCTCCTGCAGGGGAAACTCGGCTTTGTTAATTTGAATAAAGTCTTTCTGAAATCAAATGATCTTTGGGAAATGTTTATTGCAAGAAGAAAATTTCCAACAACATCAGGTCTATGGTAGTGCACTTCCAAAGGCCCACCTCATCCTCTGCTAGCACACTCTGTCTTGCTTCTAGCAGCTGTAAAAACAACCAATAAAGACAATCAGTATTGCGCAATGCACAATCACATATGGGCTCAACACATCTCTAATGTACCTGAAAAATAGTCACATTGACCAAAAACTGATCTAATCTAATAAATCTTACCCTCTTTTTTCTCGATCGACTCCGAGCTGAACTCTTCACAGCTTCTGCCTGCGATGCAAGATCTGGATGTTTGTACCTGAAGCTCCTCGTACTGTCTCGTAATATTTCTTACATGCAGCTGGAAAACAATTAACGTTAAATGAGAGTGATATGAATAAAAAAAATGTGTAAAAGAACTTAAACAATAAAGGAGAAAATAGAAAAAGTTACTTACACATCAAAACACGCACCTCAATAAAAAGTCATAAAGTGTTTACTTACATTCATGTCATAAAATATGATAAAACACTTACTTGTCGAGATTAACATCTCCGCCATCCAAAAACATCTCCTCCGCTATCGAGTCAACAGATGAAACCTCCCTCTCATCTTCAGTAATGTCATCATTCGACTCATTACGGTCACGCCGAACACTCTGCTTCACTGCTTCGTCGAGTAAAAAGTGTTTCTCCATGATTCTCTCCGCGATCGTCAAGCTCAAACTAATGTAAACACTCCACAGACAGCTGAAGCTAATGCGCTAACCGTGTGCTCCGGTGTCATGACAAATCCTGTCCCCCTGTGAAATCGTGTCCGCTGGTAGCGGTTTTAAATGCCTGATCAAAAGTTGTTAAACGTGGTTCTTGACAATTAATTGTTTAAAAATAGCTAAATAATAAACTAATAAACTATGAATTCATTGGCATAATAAGTACACACGCAAAACATTTATTTAAAATATTTAATTGATTGCTATAATGGGAGCAAAAACATGTTCTGAATTATATACTTATATAAGCACTTATAGCTTCAGTTATATACTACTAATATATTAAACATATGCTTTGTAAGACATTAAAGACTATTTTAACACAATTTAAACAGCAAAAATCTAAATGTGATTGTATAAGAATTGTAATCAGGCTCTGAACAGATTACCTATTCTTTCAGCCAATAGAATCGCTCTTGGGGTCCTTGCGGACACGATTTCACAGGTGGACAGGATTTGTCATGACACCGGCTATGCGCACAGAGGGACGAGTTGGTAACAAGTTTTGCGCATGTGACTGTATGCAGACCGGTTGATTCGTCATGCTAAAATTGTATATTGATACGTTCAGAATTTCATTGGCTATCAGACAAGACCGTCATTTTCGAAGTCTGATGCAATTGGATCGAATTACTGCCACTCAAAGTGAGGGTGGGACTTTCTGCATCTCGAGCGCTCCTTGGAGGCTTGAGACAACTCCATAGATGCACCGATTGGCTCAAATGATGTGTCAATCAAAAGGGGAGAGTTCACTGATCATTTAGATAGCAGACAGTCGAGACTGTTTATATGTTTTCATAGAACTATGGACAGAATAATCTGATGCTTTGATTGCTCCATCAGCTAATGTGAAATGATGCTACTATGCTCCATGGATGTTTATTGAAATATAAAGCAGTTTATAGTTGTTAATGTTGTGTCAAAAGTTACTGCATTTAAACATGTTATTGCACAAGTTTCCTGGCTTCATCCCCATCCGGACAGACATTTTTATGGAAAGCCAATAGAAGTTTGGAGCTTGCAGGGAACAGACATGTCATACCTAGCATCCTTCCCTTATGAAAATAAAAATATATTTACCAATACATTACTTCAAAATATATTATAATATATTGTAAATACATGGAATAATATATTGATGGTATTATACAATATATTATATATTCCTGTAATATACTGCAAAATATACAAATGATTGCATATATTGCAATATATTGGAGAATATAAATATTAAATCCCATATATGTGAATATATTGCCTAATGTATTACCTGATATTTTCCAATATACTACAATATATGTTTGTTTCGTAAGGGTTTCTGCCTGTTGAGCGCATTGCTGGGAGATGTGTGGTTAATACATCCACTAGCTGTGCATTTAAGCAAGACCAAAGAAAAGGTCACTGTAGTCATGCCACTATGCACAGTGGTTGAGCTCTAGGAGGCTGTGATGTTGTTTGCATGGAATGTAAAAAAAATTTACCTTTGTGGCAAAGCCTGATTAAAACTAATTACTTAAATAAATTGTTTTGTGTATCTTTTTTTACATAACATTGGCCATTGCTAATGACACAATAAATAATCTAGCATACTTTCATCAAATATATAAATTCAAGCTATAGTTTAAGATTTTATCATTAGGCTATACTGAGCCTGCTATTTATACAAAAGACTTTCTTAGAATGAAGTTAAAACCTTTAAGAAAAATGTAACTTGGGGTAAAAATCCTGCTACCCTGATTTGCATTTGTATAGCCCACAGCATGTTCATTTACATGTTAAAGCCTCACCTGGAATTAGGGGAAGGGGGGTCATGGGGGGGACAACTGCCAACCAAGGCCCACGTCAATTTCTGACAATTCACGGCAGTTTTCGGTGTTGCCTGCAAATTGCCGTCTGCAGTCGTAAACCTGAACTTCCACGACAATTTACAGAGCCGCTTACTGACGAAAATCCCACTTTTCATGCAGTAGTGCCACTATAACGTAATCGCACTTCAAATGCGGTCTTCGAAGTGCGCTTCGAAGGCCGCATTTGAAGTGCGATTACGTCATACCTGCACTACGAAGACTGTCAGAATGTGAAGGCTGCACCCTATGAAGGCCGCATTTGAAGTGCGATTACGTCACAGCGGCACTACGTAGGCTGTCCCAAAGTGAAAGCTGCACCTCTGAAGGCCGCATTTGAAGTGCTATTGCGTCACAGCGCTGCCGCAATTCATGAGCGACTTCAAAATGCGCCCTTCGGTTCTCAGGCAAAGGAAGGGTACAGCAGATGGGACCTTCCCATAACTTCGCAGCCTTCCCTATCCCAGAATTCATAGCACACTGGTGACTACAGGATTTGACTGGTCCGCATTCCCGCGCCACTCGATCAGATTCCAGTTAAAGACGGTAGCGGTCGGTAACTCAAGTGTAGCCTGGGTACTATTGAACACAACAGCGCAAGCGCTTGAAGTAAATAAAACGTTCAACGTTAGTGCATTCACACAGTTCCCAGTTCCCTGCCCTGAGCAAGATAAACTTTAATTTCCCAATTTTTAAATGCTATTTATTTCTCAACCATTATCTCAAGAAGAGGAATCAGTGGTATCACCCTTTTCGCTGTTTCTTTCCCCCCCATACACTTTCTTTAAATAGCCTTCAAAATATAATCTTGATCCGTGCACTCCGTGCTCACCCGCTATAAATTATTTTATTCCCGACCCGACTGATCCAGCTAAATTTAGATTTTGTTTCCAGAATCTATCTTTTAAATTTCCCTTACAGAAAGAGAGACACTGGAAAGGAATTGTCCGTGCAATCATTTATTTTTCTTGCAGGCTGTAGCCTATGTCAACACCGTAACTAAACAAATATCACAGAAAAATAGGCTAAATCAAATGTGACATCTGTCACTCAGAATTATAAGAAAAAATACAAACAAACGAAAACTGCTGACTTAGGCTATAGATGCTAAAATATATATATATTTTTTTAATATATATATGAATGAATGTTCTGACGACGGTCAACGAAACATCGATCCTCCAAAGGCTGAATGCGTGGCCGACACAGAACAATTTAAATGGATAGCTTATTATTTTTTATGCAAGTTATTTGTAAATTAAACAAACTGCTGTCTATTGTTCATTTTCGTTAACTTCAAACGTAGGCTAAATTAAAGAGAAGTGGTTTTTCTATAGCCTAGCTATTGTTTATTTTTGTAATGCACGTTATAATTTGTAGCTAAACACATTTCCCTTTCGGGGAACTCGAGCTGCGTCGAAACGCTGTGAGAACGCCTCTGTGTTAATGCGTCGTGAAGCGCCTGTAGAACCATTCCATCGGAAAAAAGATCGATCGTCGGCGTGATGACGTCATCGACCGGAAGCTATAAAGCGTCCGTGAAAACAAACAGGAACTAGCTTCTGAGCCTTCAGCAAGCGATCTGTGTGAACCTGTCTGTCTATTTGGTGTTTTTGTCTGTCTATTGAAGAGTTTTTCCACCCTTTTTGTTAAATATTGCATATATATTAACAAAACAAAGCGAAAATAAAATAGATAGATACTATGGCGAGTGAAAGCAGTTTCAAGGGGTGTGTTCATCCCTGCCCACGCTACATCACGAGCGGGGATACACACTCTCTTTGTGTAGCCTGCTTGGGACCCTCGAGGGGGCTGCCTGCGAGCATTGTGAAAAGTTACCGCTGAGAACGCTGCGCTCCCGCCGGGCACTCTTCGAGGAGGGTGCCTCGACTCGTGTTCCCCCCGGCTCTGGTCCCGCTGTCGCTGAGGCGGAGCGGAGGCTGCAGTCGTGGGGATCACAATTGGATGTTGCAGAGGGGTTAGAGACGGGCGCTGCCTTATCTCTGCCCTCACCTGCACCATCCAGCGGCTCTTCTCAGGGCATGGAAGCACGCATGGCGGTTTCTTCCCCCCCGAGAGAGTCGCCGGTGCTTCAATTGTCCAGCTCTGAGGAGGTGGACATTGAAAGCATCGAGACTGAAGACTCGCCACTTCAGTCCCCTGCATGCGAGGAGCTCGTTGAGGTTCTGACGCGAGCTGTGGCCAGGCTTAATATCGACTGGCCAGCCGAGAGATTTGAGGCAGGAAGAAAGCGTGTAAGCAAGCTAGACGAAAGATTCCTGCCTTCTCGAGCTTCAGAACCTCAGCGACGGGGCCTGCCGTTCTTCCACCATCTGCACACTGAGGTGGCGAGATCGTGGAGGAGACCGGCATCATATCGTGTTTTCAGCCCGCAGACTTCGGTCTACAGTAACATCGCCGGGCTGAAACAGTATGGTTATGGGGCGATGCCAAAGGTTGAAGAGACGCTCGCGAGCCATCTCTCGCCTTCCTCGGCATCGTCCCTTAAGGCCCCGACTTTGCCCACCAGACCTCTTAAAACAACGTCGGCGCTGGTGGGTAAAGCGTACTCGGCAGCGGGTCAAGCTGCTGCATGCCTGCACACTATGGCCATCGTGCAGGCATATCAGGCTGACCTGCTGAGGGATTTGGACAGTAGTGATGTTGTGGGGGGAGATATAGTAGCTGAGTTGCGAACATCTGCTGATTTAGCTCTCCGGGCCACCAAAGAGACGGCCAGATGTGTTGGCCGCTCTATGGCAGCATTGGTGGCCACGGAGAGGCATCTATGGCTAAACCCCACAGATATCAAGGAGAGGGAGAAAGCTTTCCTGCTTGATGCGCCGCTTTCTCCTGGAGGCCTCTTCGGTGACGCAGTTCACACTGTCACCGAGAGGTTCCAGGAGTCGAAAAAGCAAGCTGCGGCGCTCAAGCAGTTCCTCCCTCTCCGTGTCCAGGTCCCTGGGGCTGCTGCTGACATCAAGCAGCCCAAACCGAGTACGAGCGCCTCGCACAGGGCAAAGCAAAAGCAGAGCGTCGCTACCGGAACTCCCCCTCAGCGCGGGGACGAGGGGCGGCGCTCTCAGACGAGGCCTTCGAGGGGCAGGGCTGATCTGAGGACAGTCCTGATCGCCAAGAAGGCCTCGTCGAAGCGTTCCTGACGCCAGAAGCGTCAGGACGCTGAGGGTGGTTCCCCCCGTAGGGAAACGGTGTTTACCCCTGCCAACGGTACCCGTTTCCCTGCGGCACCCTCTGGGGGCCGCGCAGCCAACCCCGCCGCAATGCCGGGGCGCAGTCGGTCTCCGCGGGCCACCCGAGGGTGGTCCGCGCCCCCCTCGGGGGGCCCCCGAGCAGTCAAGTCAGTCGTTCCCTGCCGGTCCGCCGCTTCAGGGCACTGTGCTTGTTGCTCAAGGTACACCAGAGGCCAGCCTCGAGAGGCTGGTTCCCTTAGTAGATTTTCTAGACGAGTGGAAACGTCTATCAAATATATCTCATTGGGTCCTGCAGATAATAGAAAAGGGGTACGCCATTCAATTCAAAAGTCGGCCACCTCCTTTCAGCGGTGTCCTACCTACAGAGGTGGGCCCGGAGCAGGCTCTGGTTATGGCACAGGAAGTACAGACACTCCTGCAAAAAGGGGCTATAGAGAGGGTTCCCCCTCCCAGCAGGGAGTCTGGGTTTTACAGCCGTTACTTCATCGTGCCGAAGAAGGATGGGGGCTTACGCCCGATATTAGATCTGCGTCTACTAAATCGCTCGGTGGCCAAGTTCAAGATGCTCACACTCAGACAGATTGTGTCGCAGATCAAACTAGAGGATTGGTTTGTCACCATAGACCTCAAAGATGCGTATTTTCATGTCTCCATCCTTCCACATCACAGGAAGTTTCTCAGGTTTGCCTTCGGGGGAGAGGCATACCAATATCGGGTACTTCCTTTCGGTCTAGCACTGTCACCCCGCACATTCACCAAGTGTGTGGATGCAGCTCTGGCGCCGTTGCGTCTGCAGGGCATCCGCATACTGAATTATATCGACGACTGGCTGATTCTAGCGAATACAGAGCAGATGGCGGTTCAGCATCGAGATGCTGTTCTCGCACATATGTCGAAGTTGGGGTTGAGGCTGAACGCCAAGAAGAGTGTGCTTTCTCCGGCTCAGAGAACCACTTTTCTAGGTGTGAGCTGGGACTCGGTAATAATGCGGGCGCAATTATCGCCAACACGCATAGCATCGATCCTGGCAGCAGTCAAAGAACAGAAGCTAGGCCGGGCCGTCACTGTGAAACAGTTCCAGAAACTGTTAGGTCTCATGGCAGCAGCGTCCAATGTAATACCTCTTGGCCTACTGTACATGAGGCCACTGCAGTGGTAGCTCAAAACAAAGGGATTCTCCCCGAGGGGAAATCCGCTCCGCACGATCACAGTCACGCGGCGATGCCTACGTGCTCTGGTCATGTGGAAAAACCCGGGGTTTCTATCTCAGGGTCCCGTGTTAGGGGCTCATGTTCATCGCGTAACGCTAACGACAGATGCCTCTCTCACGGGCTGGGGGGCGACCATGAGTGGTCGCTCATCCCAGGGTCTATGGCAGGAACATCAGCGGCACTGGCACATAAATCGGCTAGAGATGCTCGCAGTGTTTCTTGCATTGAAACAGTTCCTGCCCGACCTCAGGGGCCACCATGTGCTAGTCAGGACAGACAACACGTCGGTGGTCGCCTATATAAATCACCAGGGGGGTCTGAGGTCTCGTCCATTGGACAAATTGGCACATCGGATCCTCCTGTGGGCCCAAGGGAAATTGCTGTCAATCAGGGCAGTATATATCCCGGGGGTCCTGAATCAGGAAGCAGACAGCCTGTCGAGGCAGGGGCCGAGGCCCGGGGAATGGAGACTCCACCCAGAGGTGGTGGAGCTCCTATGGAAGGTATATGGGAGAGCAGAAATAGACCTATTTGCTTCGGCGGAGAATTCCCACTGCCCGCAGTGGTTTTCTCTGACCCATCAGAAGTTAGTTCCTGTTTGTTTTCACGGACGCTTTATAGCTTCCGGTCGATGACGTCATCACGCCGACGATCGATCTTTTTTCCGATGGAATGGTTCTACAGGCGCTTCACGATGCATTAACACAGAGGCGTTCTCACAGCGTTTCGACGCAGCGTCTCGTTCCCTCTGGGAACTAGGGTTACATACGTAACCTGAGACGTTATGTTTATACATATATTTTCTTGTCATGTAATTTAAAATGTGTAAATGAAAATAAATTGGTATATTATAGCCTACTAGTTTTTTTACAACTATAGCCTATTTATAAACCAATAAAATAACTTAAGTTTAACATCAGAAACAACAAATTTTTATTATCAGCCAAACCAGAAGAAAACACTTTTCAACACTTTCATTGCGCTGAGCGGGAGAAGCTGGAGCTGGACCGGGATGGGGAATAATACACAATAGATACTCTGGTAAGGCCTGAGCGGGACATCATCTTCTGGGATGAGTGCATATTTCCACTGTCCGCAGCTTTGCGGGGCCGAATCGGTCGACGGTGCATGGCATGCCATAAAAAATGCATCTGAGTGAGATGATGAGTTGAATAAAAATAAGTAGGCCTACTTAAAAAAAAAAAAACTTGGACGTATATAGGCTAAATGTTTAAAATATAGCCTATTGTAACAGTTACATTTAACATAAGAAATAAACTATTAACTAATATTTGCAATTTGACAATATTTAACCGGCTACAGATTTAGCCTACATGCTTATGGTCCAGCCCATCGTCGCAGGCTTTGAAGCATGTCAAAACCCAATAGAAAGCTAAAAAAAAGTATATATATATATATATATATATATATATATATATATATATATATATATATATATATATATATATATATATACTTTTTTTTTAGCTTTCTATTGGGTTTTGACATGCTAGTAGTAGTATATGCTCCATTTCTCTTTTTAAAATCAATCTCCTCACGAACGTCCGCTGTCAGTTGTCAGAACCAACCTGCTTGTCCATTAACGGCGCTTTGGTTCATTGTTGCCAAGTCTGGAATGTGGTTGCATTTAGGCTGTTGCTTTGGGGTGTTTGGGTGTTTGTAGCCTATAGTCCACAGGTTAAGTTGTCTTTACTTAAGCAATATTTCTACTGCCCGCGCCCCGGATTTTGGGATATTTTGGCCCATTCTGGCTGTGATTCCGATACTTTTGAATAAAAATTGGAGGGGTTTTATTATTCAGACCTGGCAACCCTGTCCCTCGGTTCGCCCTTCGTGCACTTTGAAGGCGTGGCCTGGTCTAGCCTTCGAAGTGCATGGCCTTCGAAGTGCGCACCCTTCACTTTGGGACACAGCTCATGTGTGATCAACTTAGTCCTAGAACAAAAAGATAAATCTGAGATGGTATTACCAAAGGTTATTGGAAATTTAATGCAGACTTACTTAATCATAATGACTTCTGTACATATATTAGGAAAATAATTGCTGATTTTAAAGTAAAAATAATGCCAAGTGGTACTTGGCATTATTTTAAACATAAATTATTAAACATAAATTAAGAGAATATTCTATAACTTTTAGCAAAAACTTGATCAAAAAGAAACACGAAAAAGAAGTCTACTTAATTCAAGAAATTAATAAATGTTGTTGTCAATCTAATATGTCATATGAAGAGAGAGATAAACTTATTAAGCTACACTACACTTTAGATTAATTTTATATTAAAAAGGCAAAAGGGACATATGTGAGATCCAGGGCGAAGTGGCTGGAAGAAGGGGAAAAAAATAGTTCATACTTCATTAATTTGGAAAAAAGACGACAAGAAAGAAACTCAATCAACAGCTTAATAGTGAATCAAGTAGAACATTCCAATCATACCGTAATAGCTAAAGAGGTGTTTAAATTCTACTCTACATTATATTCCTCATCTTTTTCCTCTGTTAATTCTAATTCCTTTTTTCTGATGATAAAAAATAACATCCCGTCAATTGATAATGTATTTCAAGAACTATGTGAATCTGACTTGTCCATTAAAGAACTAGATACAGCAATTAAACAGAGTAAACCTGGTAAATCACCAGGACCCGATGGTGAACTATAGATTTTTTTAAATTCATCTGGGATGACCTAAAATATCTTTTATTTGAAGCCTTACAAGATTGTATAAATAATAATGACTTACTGCCAACTATGAAACAAGGGCTTATAGTTTTAATACCAAAGCCAGGAAAAGATAAGAGATTATTAGATAACTTACGCCCCATAACATTACTAAATACGGATTATAAACTATTTACTAAAGCACTGGCTTATAGATTAAAAACTGGAATATCACAAATTATTAGTGTGACGAGCCGGATCTCACGAAAATGCGTTGCAATCTCGTGGAATGTATACGCCAAAATGAGTTTTTCATATGCACGCGAAAAACCGTGTACCATACGCACGCCAAAACTCATTTTGGCGTATACATTCCACGAGATTTCAAACTCGTACTATTTATACGCATGATTTGATTGAATATGGTCATTTAATTGATGAGGATGGTTTTATATTATTTTTGGATTTTTATAAGGCTTTTGATAGGATTGAACATCCTTTTATTTTCCAAACTCGTAAACATTTTGGTTTTGGTCCTAAGTTTATAAACATTATTAGAATGCTTTACAAAGACATTAACAGCTCTGTAGTTCTTACCCATGGTACATGTCCAAGGTTTGAGATCAAAAGAGGCATCAGACATGGATGTTCTCCTTTATTATTTATTATGGTGACAGAAATGTTGTCTATTTTGCTCAAAATGGGTGTTCTACCCGTGCTTCTCTCTAGCAGTATCTGCAAAAAAGATAAAGGCAATAAACAAATTAAATTTTGATTTTATATGGAAAATGAAAAGTCATTATATACGGAAAAATGACATGATTAAAGACTATGAAGAAGGTGGGCTTAAAACCATTGACTTTGATATTATGAATGGGGTCATCAAACTTAGATGGTTACAATCTTTCATTAATGATAAGTCCTCCTTCTGGTTTGAGATCCCTTCTGCTGTATTTTTAAAAAAATGTGGTGGTATATGTTTTTTTGTTGCAATGTGACTTTGAACTTTCCAAACTCCCTATAAAGCTCTCTGCATTTCATCAGCAAGTATTATTATATTGGAAATTGATCTTCAAGCACAATTTTAGTCCTCATAACATGTCAATCTGGAATAACAGGTGTATAACTGTGAATAGGAAATCTTTGTTTGTAAATGGATGGTGGCAGAAAGGCATATGGTCACTAACACATATTATAGATAATGTGTGGAATATATTGAGTCATGATGCTTTTTGTGGTAAATACAGTCTAAGTTGCTCTTCTAAAATGTATGGAAAATTAATCAAGACCATCCCAATACAAATGATTAAATTGATAAAAGAACAATTGAAATATTCAACGATAATTCCTAAAATACAAGATCTCACAATAGATAATGTAAGCTTGGGTGACAGAAAATGTTCTAATATTTTTTTGAGGAATTGTTTAATACAAAAAATGTTTCGCAGGACCTGTAAAGAGAGCTTATATACTACGTCATTATGAAAAGAAAGAAGTAAGTGAAATCAGAACCAATTTTCTTTCATTTCCTATTAACCCAAAATGTAAAGAGGTGCAGTTCAAAATCATGAATCATATATACCCTGCTTATATTCTTAAAGAATTTTTAAGATTAAGATTTAATGTAGGAGACTCAAACTTATGCCAAATATGCAAGGTAGAGATAGAAACTGTTGAACACTTGTTTTTTCTGTGTAATTTTTTCTGGAAAGAGGCATTCAATTGGATGCAACAAGGAATACCTATAACATTGACAATGTCATGGGAAACTATTAAATGTGGTTTGTTAATTGAGGATAAAAAGGTATCTTATGTAATAAATAATATATTGCTCTTGTTGAAATTTTACATACACAAATGTAATTTTTTCAAAACTCCTCCCCGATAATTGGTTTTTAAAGAGGAATTTAAAGTATATCTAGAAACACTGCGAGAAATGAAAGCATTGTATCTGTACTCCTTAATGGAAAATTTTGGTTTTATACATGGTTTTATAACTTAGGAAAAAACTCTTCCTACTACACCCCTACTCTTTCTTTATATTTTTTTTAATTTATTTTTTTGTCTTTATTCTACTCATTGTAATCTCAGTCCTTGTTTATAATGTCTTGCATTTGTGATTGCCTTTTTGTTGATGTTCAATATATGCATAATAAAAAAAAATAAAAAATTTTTAAAAAAAGTACACGCACGTCCGAATCTCGCGAGAAATAGTCCAAACGCCTGGTAGTTCTCGCCTACTCTTTTATGAATACTAAGGATTCGGACATACTTTTCGCTCGCCTACTGCTTTTTCCATACTATATAGGCTAGTAGGGAAGTATGCGGTTCCGAACGCAGCCATATGAGGCGCCACGTAGGATTTAAATCAAACTTCGCTTATCAATACATACATAACACACGTGCATATACACCTATACATTACTCGCATATACATGTATACTATTGGATGTTCAAAATACATATATGAAATACACGTGCACACTAATATGAAATCCATACCAATACATATAATGTTAGTAATCAATGCATACACACTTGTGAACTACATATAAACTTTCATGCATATACACCTATAAACACTCGCATATACATATAAACTTCCATGCATATACACCTATAAACACTCGCATATACATATAAACTTTCATGCATATACACCTATAAACACTCGCATATACATATAAACTTCCATGCATATACACCTATAAACACTCGCATATACATATAAACTTTCATGCATATACACCTATAAACATTTACATTACATTTAATCATTTAGCAGACGCTTTTATCCAAAGCGACTTACAAAAAAGGGGAGAGTAATAGAAGCAACGGAACAGACAAGGCCAAAAACCTGTGTTAGGGGTTAACAGCTTATGACCCAGGACCAGTAGTGAAGAAATGAAGACAGAGTCAGGATTGCAATTAGATAAAAGAAAAATTTACTTAGGAATAGTTTGCAGTTTCAAAAGCAGAAGCCAGCTTCAAGTCTCACAAGGAGTTCGTAGGCCGCGCTCCCTCTCTCACCGTCTCGTTGCCTCGCCCTATCGTACATACAATTGTCCCAACAGTTATACCGTTTTCAAGGTCTTATCCACATCATTACTGCGATGTGGATGGTTCTGATTGGCTCAGAGACAATGCACAGTCATGGTAAATTTCCACTCGAGTCAGTTAATCTGATGCACGTTTCCACTGACGTGTCACTTGTTGATGCTTTCACCCAGAATTAGTCCCGTAGTGACCTTCCAGATCTGGAGCAGGCGCCAGCTTGCCCAGAACAACAAGTCCACCCATCTCTTAGGGTGCCCATTGAACACCATTCTGATCTGTAACATAGAATATTGCGCACATACACAGATACAAAGTCACTCCAAGGTTGGAGCTGATTAAGCTCCAGTTTTAACTAGTTCTTACCAAAACATACTGATAACATGTGCTTTCCTTTAGTGAGAGGACACTCAGGCAGTATTACAGGCAATATTCATCTTGAGTCTTTAGTGTTTCAGTAAAAGGAAATATAAAAGGAATAAAACATAATAAATTAAATGAAAGACAAATCCATATTTCATACCTGGAACCCGGGCTAAGTGAGCAAACGCTGTTACTGCATTTCTGACATGTTAGGGGTGTGTGATACCTCCAAAATCCAAACACATGACCTTGTTGCCAGTGTTTAGTGACACATCACACATCTCTAGGCCAGACCCTCAGTCTCTCCTCAGAGACCAAATACACACTTTAGAAAACAAGAAACTAAAACAAAATCATAACTGGATAGAATCATTATAATAATATAGGATAAATATTGATTAAAGTTTTGATTATGAAGTTAATTAGGATATAAATATATACAGGTATATTGAAGCGGCAGTGGATTTCAAAATCCCCCCTTCACTCCCTCCTAAAGGCCAATTTTAGGGTCCCAATGACCCCCTAAAGTTGGTCTGCCAATTTTAGGCCGCTTCATAAATGTTCAATGCTCTCCCCTTTTTAGTTTATAATCTTTGAAAAAAAGAAAATCTCTTTTCCCCTCAGGGATTTAACTTCAACCATTATTAATCTCATCTAATTTGGTTTTATCAATGGCTTGATTGATTACAATAAGCACATATTCATCCTCAGGAGGACATACTACATTAGCACCCCATGTTAAATACCACCCCATTAGAAATACCAAGATATCTCATCTAAAAATAGGGATTTTAAATGCATTTCTTTCAAAACACAGAACTTTTTCATCTTCAAAACAATAGTGGTCTGAAACAAAAATAAACAAAATAAACAGGCATCATAATCCATCTAATTACATTCAGTCTCTGCATAAAACATCCTTCAGTTTACAGTCTACATGCATGTACCATCTTAATTACACATCCTATTTATTTATTTCCCAAACATGTTCATAACATCCATTTCAATCGCTTTCCCCTGAAGAACCTTCTTGTTAAACCCATTTTCATAACTCCATTTTCTTTTCCACATAGATTTCCACATACTCAAACCTGTTTGTTACACTTGCTTTTCCATCAAATCCAGTTTTCACTCATGATAGCCCACATCATTTTTTAAACTTAAAATTAACATAACCATAAAATTGTTAATGTTGAAAACTTCATCAAAGTGACATATTAATCCATTTGTATAACATTCATTCAGCTTGATCACATCTTTATCTTGTGACATTGTGCTTAATCATACTCAATACAAATTATTTTTCAAAATACATTTCCAAAGCCATGTTATTTAGTAAACCATTCAAAATCAATTCATCAGGGTTTCCTTTAAAGTAACATTTTTCTTTCAATGTCTTGTCCATTAAAACTCTTTAGGCGTTAGCTCCAAATGACCAAAATCTTAACCCTGTTGATTTATGTCATCTGGCAGTGATACTTCTCATCAAATCCTCACTAGCCTTCCTTTGCCACTTACACCAAAATTGTTATAATTTTACCAAGAACTTACAAATTTTCATAATCTCCCATATTACTTTATAAAGTATTCAAATTTGTACTGTCATCATCAATTTATTTAAAACTGTTTTAAAACAATCTGTATTTTGAAAAGCATTCATAGTTCAATTTATATTAACTTAATTTGACTTAAAGTGTTCATAAATTCTGTCAGAAGTTTTATTTTCACAACATTAATCTTTAGGGCTATGTCTCTCTCGTTTTAACTTGTCAGATTATTCTTTATCAAAATAGTAAGTCTCTAGTGCAGATGCACCATGTGATCGTTATTGTTTCAGTCTTATCTTTACTGCTCTACAGAAACCAAAATATTATTTTATTCATCTTTCAATCCCAGTCACACCGAAAAACGTAAAGTCACTTGCTCCTTTAACATTAATTAGACATTATTACTAGACATCTAATGTCCTGCATCCATTTAAGGGATGAAAAATAAAAATAAAAATAAAACTTTTTCTTTTAGAAGTTATCTTTTTGGCCGCCCTTCTGCCTTCAGAAATATGAGGGAATCTCTGGATAATTTAGATAGTGACTTCAGCCAATTTGTCACTTTGTCTCTGCCGTCAAGTTTCTAACATTTATGTTTACCATTTCTAATCAATTGACATTATCAATTCAATTTAAACCCTCAGTTAAATTTGGAGATGGGTGTTTAACCCATTAAGAAACGGCAATCTTTAACTTTATAATTCCACTTCAACTTATCCAGAGATTAATTCAAATCAGCATCATAAATGACAAAATTAGTCATAATTACAAGTAACGGACAGAGCTGGATACCAGTCCACTTAAAGCTCGTCCCATGTTCTGGATCAACTTTTCCAGAAATTTCCTTCAGAATTAGCAGTCTCTTTAAAGGTTGTCGTTTGCCTTAACCCATCTGTAATGATAAACACTCATTCCAGAGGTTAATGACCTCACACCCACTATCAGGACAGAACAGTTTCACAAACCAACACATACAAAACATAAAGTGCAGTCATCAACAAACATACACACATTAAACATATAACTATGAATTGCTCAGTCTCAAAATTTGCTTTTAGTGTTTAACTAAAAAAAAAAAAAAAAATTAAACTCAGTTCTTGGTTTCTTAACCAATTTCAAATCATGTCTGTTCGTTATTCCTTCATTTTTAGTGAAGTCAGCTGGGTTGTTTTGGTTCTGATATCATTGCTTTTGTTTTGTTTCAGCTTTAGCAGGACGATAACACACAGAGCACCATTCCTCCTTCTCAAGCAGTCTCTCTCTCTCTCTCTCTTACACGGATAGTCTCTTATATTAAATTCATTAACCTTTAACCTTCACAAAGTTTTAGAAATTGGTTTATCCTTAAAGAATAAATTTGTATCAGAAATTTAAATGTTTAACTTTCCAATTAGAGCTATATAATCATCTCAAAATAACTTATGCTATGATTTTTTTTTCTTCAAGTTACTTTAGTTAAATACCTTTTGTTATCCAGACCTCTTCTTTAAACTTCAACAGCTGTCCTTATCTTTAGACACCACCATGCCTCCAAATTGTCCTCTGCCATATCTAATGACCTGCAGGATTAAACTCATGATATGGAAATATTCAGGGCCGGTGCTAGCCATTTGGGTGCCCTAAGCACAAATACTTGGCAAATTGTCTGGTTGTAATTGGTTGCAATCACTATGGCACATCCAGTTAGAATGCAATAAGGACTCTGATGTTTCTTCTGTAACATTTATTCTCCACCATAAGTCGGGGCAAGTTTGTGGTTCTGAAAATATACATACAAATTGGTAAATAACAATATACAAAAGGATGCCAATAGCAGTACACATAAATGATGTGTAATTATGATAACAATGGACAAATAACAGTACAAAGTACTAAACTGTTACACAAGAAATGAAATCCGCACTTACTAGCCTATAAATTGTCATGTAGGCTTATTTTATCATCATGTAAGAATCCTGTTCTGAGCGGGGCTCGAACTCCCGGCCGTAACGTCATTAGCGCCATTCCGGCTGCCTTTATGTAAACAACACAACGGTGCATTTACGGCATACACATTTAGCTCGCGAATGTACAACATAGAATATAGCACTCATGGTAAATAAATGTAAACATGTCTTATAATAATTATAGTACAGAGGAATACTCGTTCTCCATCAGAATTGTCTATGCACGATTGCGATAGATAAGGATCTATGCTACTAAAACTTTCAGTTCGCGGTAAACTATGATTTTAAACAATCATAGTACATTATTATGTACACATGACAGTCCTTCATAACAGCCTATATTACTTTTGTATTGCATTTGTATATTATAGGGCTGTAACGATACACCAAACCCACGATTCGGTTCGTATCACGATTTTTGACCCACGGTACGATACAAACCTCGATATGGGGGGGACAAAACAGTTTTATTCTGTACAGTATTCTGTAGCCTATTTTGCCGTCAATACCATATATCTGTATGGTCAATAGGCTACTGCCGACGTTTTCTTTGCGGTACCAATAGGCAATATATATTTAACATGAAGTATAGGGCCTCCTGTACATCAATACCAACAGAAGCGCCGCGTCAGACACGCTTCTGGTGTGCAAAGAAAGAGAAAACGTCACGCAGCCGCCCCGCGGATGACACGCAACAGAAACACCACGCTCACACCACGTTGCCAGCCGGTTGGGGAAGCTTCTTGAAACACTTACGGCAAATTGTGTGGGTCTTGTCAACTACACGATTGCCATCCTTGTTCTCCACCGGGTAGCTGAAATGTTGCCATACTGCTGACTTAAAAGTTGGACCTGGACAGGAAGGATAATTCTGGGAGTTGGAAGGGGTGTGTCGCGATTCTGCCTTCTCACATCGCGATACAGGTTCGTGGACCTGCGTATTGCGATTTCGATTTCATATCGCATATCGTTACAGCCCTAGTATTTTAACATGTTTTTAGAAATATTTTATGTGTTATTTATACTAGTAGGCTAGCCTATTGTGATGATTTTTTCACGACCCAGATTTTTTGGTGCCCCCCCAAGCACTTGGTGCCCTACGCGCAGTGCGTGCTGTGCGTATGCGGAGCGCCGGCCCTGGACATATTAGTTCAATATCACAGTTTTACTGATTCAATTAATACATTTTTGTTCTGGTCTCCACAAAGTTATTGACAATCACCTCATGGTCTCAGCTGGCTCTTGAATGACCTTTACCATCATAACTTTCACTCAGGGTCTTCCCTGGCATTCACAAACAGTGCGGTACTTGAGTGAGCGGTATAGAGGAGCCATTATTAGGGCAGGCCCTGCTGTGTCCTGTCTGGACTCTCGGCCCCTACAACCACAGCGTCCCCCCTTACTGATGCTGCTGGCCTCACAGACATCGGTTCAACTCTCATACACACCTCACATAAAACACCTCCCTTCTTGGAAGTGCCCAATGCCGGTGACCCCCATGTCTTAGGTCGTCCCCCGCTGGCCAAAAGAGGATCTTACCCGTCTTCGGCGAATCACCCTCATTCACATTGGTCATCGCTTGAGATCTTTGATCCTTAAAATGGATCAGATGTTTTTCTGGAGCCTTGGGGAAAGTGCATTCAAGAGTCACCAGGGCCATTTAGTCTGCTTACTATAGGTAGAACATGGAGACATTAATCATAACACTACTTAATCACTGATACCATTTTACATCCTTCAAACCGCAACATATTAGTGCGTAGATTATACTCAGTGAATTTAGCCATAACCACTGTCCACTCAATTTAATGTCCTGCATGTTGACTCTGACCTGATCCATTGGTCCTATGAATGGTGGCGGCTAAGATTAGACAAAGATGTCACTGGTCATGGAATAATTTATTTAAAATTTTCAATTAATTAAAATTCTGTATTTAAATCATTTTATACCTTTATTATTGCCCTCCTAGTGGCACTTTCACTCTTTTTCAGTCTCTATGATTTTCAACTGATGCTTGACTATAAAACTATAAAATTGACTATAAAATTCAACTGATGCTTGACTCCACTGTGCTTTTACTATAAATCTCTTATCACCTATGACACAGGCTCAGATAACAGCACTGAGCTGGTTTTGAATGAGAGAGAGACTCTGAGTTATTCAGGATGGTACACTGTGTTTTCATAAACTTTATACTACTCACACTAGCTCAGCATAAGGTCTGGCTAGAAATTAAAATTGTTTTCAAATAAGACATCAAACATTTCCTTTAAACTCTATCCCTAGACAAAGATCACATTTTCCATTTATCATAAGTTTATATTTGTCTTTTTCCCATACAATTAATTTAGAAACTATACATTTCTCATATTAAGTCTCTGTTATTCTTGCAAGTTCGGCCATAGCACCAGAAATGGTGGGGGCCAGATTCAGATAAGCGAATTGTTTTATTACAGCTCTGCACCAGCTTAACTTTTTTAAACCAAAACACCAACAATCTAGGGTTTTTAACATATTAACGCCAATTTATCTTATAAAAACGTTTTTTACCAACATTTAGGCAAATTAACATTATTATTATTTAATTTTTTTGTTGAATTTTTCAAGAGTTAGAGTAACAGGAACAACCTTTTTCATAAATTTGTCATTTAAACTTCTACGTTACTATTTATACATTTTCTTGCCTCACGTTTTTCAGTTAATGTCTTTAATTTTACCTCATAATTTTAATAAATTTTCATAGATCTTTCCTTCAAAAATAATAACTTAAGTCGTTAAATTCATATTTCATTATTTTGTTAGACAGAGTGTAAGCCACTTCTTTGTTACTTTCTTACTTTGTTTCATCTACAAAATTTAGTCTGATGGGCTGATTTGCCACCATTTCTACACCTTATGGGTGGGAAGTTACAGTTACATACAAAATGGCCCTGCTGACCACAATTAAAACTCTGTCATTTAGCAACTGGCATGTTTCAGTCTAGTTCCCAGTCTGTAAGGCGGTGCCTAAAGCGGCACTCGCTCGGACAGTCAGAGAAGAGAAGAGTGCGCGAGAGGGGAGGGGGCAGATAAGACTGGCTGCTCACACATCTTGGTGTTTTCGCTTTTTCAAAAACAATCTCAAGCCCCTTTTCAGACTACACCTCAATTCCAGTAATTTCAGACATTATTACGTTTGGCAGTTAGACTATACCATCCCTCAGTAATCTTCTGGGATTTTTCGTTCAGGGGTTAAACCCCACCCATTCTACAAATTCATTAATAAGCACTCTTTGTTTGTAGCCAGTCAAGTTGCTATTTAACTTTTCAGTCTGAATTAAAACCTTGCTTCCATGTTTTAATTTTTTTTTTTATAAATGTTCTGCAAATTTCTTTTAAGTGAGGGCTTCAGAGCAAAGCTAGTTACAGCATTTGCTCTCTTTCATTTCAATATATATTATCAAGACTGATCAAGTTACTGATCATGTCACAATTTATCAGCCATATTTTAGTCAAAGTTCATACTCACCGAAACAGCAAGAGATGGAGGCGGCGATCTTTACCCAACACAGCTGTGGCTTCTGCGTGATGAAACTGCAAAGGACACTTGTACGAAAACGTCACACATACTGGTCCGTGCCAATTTGGGTCACAATTTTTATTTTACTCGAGATCGTTCCAGATGCATCACCGGCAAAACAACTCCTGAATCAATTTTTATTTTGTTTAACTAATAACTAATATTTTATTCCCTGACTGCCTGATTCACTAAGTTCTAAACTCTAAGTTCGGGGATCCCCTTATCTGAGATGGAAGAGATAGCGCAGGTTTGCGATGCCTACTGGACTCACACACCGTTCCAGGGACGTACTCCTGTAGGGGTAGTGACCGCACTAAATGCCCACCGGGGCCCCCTTTCTTGAGTACGCTTCAATGCGCTGCCTTCTACCGTTAACCGTAACGATGCCATCAGCGACTTTACTTTATACTATCACACAAGTATAATCAACTCCTCACTCCTATCGAAGTGAAGCTCTCTCGTTCCCCTTTACCATCTCTTCCATTCAGATAACCCTATCCAAATAATTAAAGCTTTCTACTACCTTATTTGTTGTTTTGCCAGGGGTGTCACCATGGAATGATTGCCCGTGCATCCTCCACCAAAACTGTTAGGGGTTAACAGCTTATGACCCAGGACCAGTAGTGAAGAAATGAAGACAGAGTCAGGATTGCAATTAAATAAAAGAAAATTTTACTTAAGAATAGTTTGCAGTTTCAAAAGCAGAAGCCAGCTTCAAGTCTCACAAGGAGTTCGTAGGCCGCGCTCCCTCTCTCACCGTCTCGTTGCCTCGCCCTATCGTACATACAATTGTCCCAACAGTTATACCGTTTTCAAGGTCTTATCCATGTCATTACTGCGATGTGGATGGTTCTGATTGGCTCAGAGACAATGCACAGTCATGGTAAATTTCCACTCGAGTCAGTTAATCTGATGCACGTTTCCACTGACGTGTCACTTGTTGATGCTTTCACCCAGAATTAGTCCCGTAGTGACCTTCCAGATCTGGAGCAGGCGCCAGCTTGCCCAGAACAACAAGTCCACCCATCTCTTAGGGTGCCCATTGAACACCATTCTGATCTGTAACATAGAATATTGCGCACATACACAGATACAAAGTCACTCCAAGGTTGGAGCTGATTAAGCTCCAGTTTTAACTAGTTCTTACCAAAACATACTGATAACATGTGCTTTCCTTTAGTGAGAGGAACACACACTAGTACAGGCAATATTCATCTTGAGTCTTTAGTGTTTCAGTAAAAGGAAATATAAAAGGAATAAAACATAAATTAAATGAAAACAAATCCATATTTCATACCTGGAAGCCGGGCTAAGTGAGCAAACGCTGTTACTGCACTCCTGACATGTTAGGGGTGTGTGATACCTCCAAAATCCAAACACATGACCTTGTTGCCAGTGTTTAGTGACACATCACACATCTCTAGGCCAGACCCTCAGTCACTCCTCAGAGACCAAATACACACTTTAGAAAACAAGAAACTAAAACAAAATCATAACTGGATAGAATCATTATAATAATATAGGATAAATATTGATTAAAGTTTGGATTATGAAGTTAATTAGGATATAAATATATACAGGTATATTGAAGCGGCAGTGGATTTCAAAATCCCCCCTTCACCTGTAAGA
The DNA here is from genome assembly GCF_024679245.1 of Pseudorasbora parva. NCBI lineage: Eukaryota > Metazoa > Chordata > Actinopteri > Cypriniformes > Gobionidae > Pseudorasbora > Pseudorasbora parva. The sequence continues at coordinate 25,709,017 of NC_090180.1, read as the reverse complement.
GCTGTAAGAAATCTCAATTAATTAGCACAATACACAACAATTTTTTTTTTTTTTTTAAAGACAGACATCTACAACAAAAAACTCACGTCCGCAGAGTGCCGAACACTGGATTTTGATAGCTATGATAACAACCCATTAGGACTAAGGCTGTTGCCCCAGCTGTTGTCGTTAATGCAGATTCAGTGGCCCAATGGGTTGGTTTTGTATTCTAGCTAAACGCGCAGCAATAGCCATCTACAACAAAAACTCACGTACGCAATATACAGAACACTGGATTCTGATAGTTATGATAACTATGTAACATACCCGCCTGAAGGCACAAATCCGGATGAGAGACGTAGATATGATCCAGGAGTGTGCGCTTTTGGTCGTTGCTGTGGTGATCAGTAAGTGCTATTCTGTATTGGTCAAGTGCAAATGGAAAAGATGTGTCTTAAGATGTTTTTTAAGAATGGCTACAGACTCGGCAGCACGAATTGAGATCGGCAGGTCATTCCACCAGGTGGGAACGGTCCAGGAAAATGTCCGTGAGAGCGATTTCATGCCTCTTTGGGATGGAACCACGAGGCGCCGCTCGCAGAACGCAAGCTTCTGGAGGGTGTGTAAGTCTGAGCAAGTGAAGGAGGGTGTGTAAGTCTGAGCAAATGTATATGCGAGTAAACACTCGCATATACATATAAACTTTCATGCATATACACCTATAAACACTCGCATATACGCAGACACACCTATACTCACTCGCACATACATATAAACTTCCATGCATACACCTATAAACTATCATGCATATACACCTATAAACACTCGCACATACATATAAACTCGAAGCGCGCATACATACAAAATAAAACGTGGATGCATGCTTTAGCTGTGTATATATGTATATGCGAGTGATTTCATATGTGGATGTGCGTGAACTTTTCAGTGCAAACGGAAGGCATTTCAGTGTAAAAGGAAGTCATTTGTGTGAACACGGAATTAGCTGTCTGTTTACCGCATTTGCAATCATGGATAGGGATCGTGCTACAACTGAAGCAATTAGCATTTTGCGAAATGTGCTTGCGTCGCCCACTATTATAAGATCAATTGCTAATTCAGTTTAATCAAATGTGTCGCCTTCTGCTCAACTAGAATCAGAAACTGAATTGCGCACTTTGTTTCGGCCATCGGCGCCTGCTGTAGGCCTACAAAGCATCAATAACAGGCCAACATCATCTGCCGGCGAAGTTCACGGACCACGATATCACACTCGCCAGCAGTATGGGAATTGGCAGTCTCGTTCTAGAAAAAGGTAAGAAAAAAGCTTCCAGACGCTATGTGTGGCGGGGCGGTAATTGGTAAAGATTCACACTAGTGTACAACTACAACAAAGCAGACTACGCCACCCCGTTTCTATGAACAGGGAAATTTAGACCCAAAAATAAAGCACACAGGTTAGTTTCCACTAAGCACAAGAGACGGGGGTATAAATACAAAACACTTTTATTTCACAATAATAATAGTTAAAAATGTAGAAAAACGATTGACCAGACAAATGAAATCAAGAGAATCAAACACTTTTCAGGCTGAGGCTTACCAGTAGGGTGGCTAGCTGCACAGTGAGTATCTTAGGGCACACCACTTGCCCAAGTATGCTCCACACAAAACACTCACACCACACACACACACACACACACACACACACACACTCTAAGTGAGGGAGATGCAATGGTCACGGCAAAAACACTCTGTGAGAGAAACACCACCACCACAGGGTCAAACAGCTAGCTTCCCTCACTGGAGGCCTACAGCTCCTGAAATAAACAAAAAAAAAAAAACAACAATTAATCAACACACAAAATTCACAATTTGTATTGGATAAAGCTCAAACCATAGATGATGAATATGGACAAGTCACTGGCCACAATGGTTCAAACGAAGATAGAACCTGTTACGTTTAAACCAAAAGCTCATGAACCTAATCACAATGACAAATCTTGAGAAGAACAAAAGCAAAACTGAAAATATAAAACAAAGCAAAAACAATCGGAGTTCAAATCAAGAAATCACAAATTAATCAAGAAGAAAACATTAAAGACATTAACAAATACTCAAATCAGTACATTTAAACCAAAAAAAACCAATAAATTAAACCTCCCAAGAACCAGATAATAAAATGTTCTTCCAAGGCGTCCCTAGGAAGAACACAGGCCAAGAGAAAAATAAAAACAAATCAACACGCTGCGGATGGCGATTTCCAGTGGCGCTAATGTGCTCTATTAACGGCACATCTCTTGTTAAATGACGGCTCGAACTGGCCACCGTTCTCAAGCCACCAGCATCAGCGCGAAGCAACAAAACAAACAAAAAAACAGAAATCAAATGTCAATGGTCACAAAAATACTACAAATATAGCAGCAGAACAAGCGGTGCAGTCTTCAATGTTGTATAAGGAGTAACTTATTCGCCCTGCAGTCCACAGTGACGAGATGTTGAGCGTGTTGTATAAGGAGTAATTTATTTGCCCCTGCAGTCCAGTGACAAAATGCTCACGAGAAATTGCCCCCACTAAAATAGACACAAATGAAGACAGATCAGTCAGACATCAACCCAATAATGCTCAAGGGACTCGATATACATACCCAGAAGTAGATTGCTAAACACACAGGTTCAGTTTACTCGCGGTTTTTATCCCAAAACTCAACGAACGGCAAATATGCGGGTGTTCCATCAGCGCATACACAGACTGCAATATGATCGAGGCATAAGTTACAAATCACACCGCAAATGTTAAATCCACCGGAATCAACATACCTGGAGTGAAAGACAGCCCGTACCCAACAGCAACGTCGCGCCAATCCTAAACACAACCTGGCTGCAAACAAATACACACACTTAACAGTGCATAAACACCAGAAGCAACATTAGCCAAACAGCTACATACCTCCCGCAAAGCTGCGTGCACACAGCCACAAATGACAATGATTGTATCATGCCCATTCAGGTGCGTAAACTACGTCTTAAATACACATGGAGCGGCAGCCAATAGGCTGTCACACCAGTCATTCAGGCGATAGTCGCGTTAAAAAGGGGCGGTACCCAGACTGCCCCACTACAATCTACCCCTGGTTCTTGCATCGTCGCCCCGACGGTGGACAAAACCCCACTACAGCCAAAAAAAGACTTAAAAAGGCAAACTAAAACTTTAGACTTAAAGGGCCTAAAAAAGGCAAAAACAGAATTAGACGCGGGAACTATGGTAGACACACCACTCCTCCCTGGTTCTACTGCCTGAGGGAGGTGGTGCAGATTAGGATGATGACCAGCGTTAGCTCGCCTCGTCCGCCGCAAGACCAGTTCACCATTACCAGACTGACTTACAGGTGAGGGTTCCCTGACAGACTCTAAATCTGAAGATACCACACCAGATGGTCCAGGAACCGCTAAAGTTGTAGGGGCAGTATTTTCGGTTAGGCGTCGAGGAACAAGGGCAGGAAAAGATGCTGGGTCCCTTAGTGTTGACCCACCAACACCCTGTGGAGTTTCGGGTACCAAGACCCACAGATCGACCTCCTCAGACGGAGAGTCATCCAATGGTGGAACCTCCACTACTACAGGGCCATCTGCAGGACTGACAGCAGGAGAATCTCTTTGTATACGGGTCTTCAACAAAGAGCGGTGAACCCGTTTTACCCTACTCAAATCATCTACTGGCGCAATTGTGTATACCGACCCACCTACCGGAGGCGCTCTCAAAACCTGATACACCACTGGGCTCCACAGGTCCTGGATCTTATGGCGCCCTCTCACGCCATAATCACGAAGGTAAACCAGCTGACCCTCCCCCAATGGTGTATCACGAACTTGCAGGTCGTGCTGCTTCTTGCGACGCTCGGCCATCACCTTCAAATGTTCTCGCGCCCCCTCAAAGGCAACCTGCAAGCGGGTTTGGTGCTCCAACACCCACTCATTTACGCCACCTGCTACCATTTCCTGGCTTCTACCTAGCAAAAAGTCAATAGGGAGCCTTGGCTCTTGGCCAAACATCAGGAAGTAAGGTGACTCACCAGTCGCTTGATGAGGGGTAGTGTTGTAGCAAAAGAGCATCTGAGGGAGAGCCGAGACCCAATCTGCCTTCCGAGAAAGAGGTAGGGTACGCAGGAGATTATGCAGGGTCCTGTTAAAACGTTCGCACTGCCCATTACCTGCTGGGTGGTAAGGGGTAGTGCGAGATTTCTCAATCTGATAGAGACTACAGAGCTGCTGTATTAAAGAAGACTCAAAACTACGGCCCTGATCAGAATGAATGCGTCCAGGGACACCAAACTTGTAAAACCATTCCACCACCAACGTGCGGGCCACAGTTTCAGCTCGCTGATCCCGAGTGGGGACTGCCAGGGTGTATTTTGTGAAGACGTCGGTCATCACCAAGACATTTTCCAACCCCGAGCGAGATGGTTCGAGCAGTGTAAAATCAATGGCCAAGATTTCATTTGGCCTAGAAGCTAACAGATGACCCATGAAACTACGAGCTACTGGCTGCGTATCCTTGGCGACCTGACACCTTTCGCACTCCCGACACCACTGGGCTACATCGGATGTCAGTCCTGGCCAATAGTAACGCTGTCGCACTAGCTCGGTGGTCCGTTCGACCCCTTGGTGTCCATGTCCCTGGTGCACTTGTGTCAAAACTTCACTATGCAAAACAGCTGGCAGGACTACCTGGAGAATCTCCTCACCACCGTTAGAACGAAACACACGCCGATGCAGAACCCCTTCTTTCTCCAGCAATCGATCCCACTGACGCAGTAAAACTAGGGCTGCTTTGGGCAGCTGGCGTCGCTCTTCAGAGCTGGGACGTGCCCCCAGTCTCCAGAACACCAAAATCTCCCCAATCACTGGATCTGCCTCCTGCAATGCCTTCATGTCACCTACCAGACTAGGGAACACAGAAACTACAGCCTGGGTAGCTGGCATCACTAGATCTACCCCTGATGCTTGTGCCCGGACCTTTGGTACCTCAGTCCCTGGTAACAAGCCTCTCACCTCACTATAACTAGCAGGGTCCTGTCTGGAAAGGGCATCGGCATTCCGGTTATTCCTCCCTGGCCGATAGCGGATACTAAAATCAAATGCTGCAAGTTGAGCAGCCCAGCGCTGCTCGGTAGCCCCAAGCTTCGCAGTGGTCAGATGGCTGAGAGGGTTGTTGTCCGTGTAGACAACACACTTCTGCCCTAACAAGTACTCCCTAAATTTCTCAGTCAAGGCCCACTTGAGCGCCAAAAACTCCAACTTCATGGAGCTATAGTTGGACATATTTCGCTCAGTGGGCCTAAGACTGCGGCTAGCATAAGAAATTGGCCGTACTTTACCTCCTTGTTCCTGCGAGAGGACCGCTCCTAAACCCCCATGGCTGGCATCTATCTCTAGGATAAAAGGCAAGGAAAAGTCAGCATAGGCGAGTACTGGGGCAGAAGTAAGCCTCCTCTTCAGCTCATCAAAACACTGCTGGCACTGCTCAGTCCAGGTGCCAGAGAAACCTTGTCCCGTTCGTATTCTAGGCTTCGCAGCGGCCCATTCAGCTACCAACTTATGGAGAGGGGCTGCCAATTTCGCAAACCCCTCAACAAAGCGCCGGTAATAGCTTGCAAAGCCTAGAAATGAACGCAACTCTTGCACACTAGTGGGGCGCTGCCAATTAACTACGGCCTCAATTTTACTGGGGTCTGTGGATACTCCCTGAGCTGAGATAACATGTCCCAGATACTTTACCTCATGTTGGAAGAATGCACATTTACCCAATTTAGCCTTCAGACCCTCATGCTCTAAACGACGTAGAACCACCTCCAACCGCTCTAGCTGCTGTGACACCGAGGAAGAGAAGACTATGATGTCATCAAGGTACAGAAGTACAGACCTACATTGCTGGTCCCCAAACATCCGTTCCATTAAACGTTGGAACGTGCTTGGGGCATTGCAAAGCCCAAAGGGCATACGGTTCCATTCGAACAATCCGAAAGGAGTGCAAAATGCGGTCTTAGACTTGTCCTTCTCAGTGACGGGGACCTGATTGTACCCACTGGCTAAGTCCATAGTGGAGAACCAGCAGGCCCCCGTCAAAGAGTCCAACGACTCCTCGATGCGCGGCAAAGGGAAAGCGTCCTTACGGGTCTTTGCGTTCAGTTGGCGGTAGTCAACGCACATACGCAGACTACCCTCTTTCTTTTTAACAAGAACAATTCTCTTATAACATTAGCCTCCAACAGCTGATTAATGTGGGACTTTACCACTTCATATTCCGACGGTGGTATACGCCTGTACCGCTGCCGGACGGGAACGTTGTCTAGCAGGGGAATATCATGCGAAATCAGGCCGGTACATCCTAGATCACCCTCGTGAGTGGAAAACACGGACTGAAACCTATAAAGTAGGTCCCTTACCTGACCCTGTTCTGTTTCTGATAAAACAGACAAATCGAGTGCGTCAATCTGTTCTTTAACGCCCGGGATGACCTCACCAGCGGGGGAATGTACTGTAGCTGCCACAGACCGGACCTCACTAACTCCTGATGGCAAACTAACCACACAAACATTATTCAGTGTACCAAGGACAGTGTTAGCATAGAGCAACACGTCAGTGGTTCCCACATTTACCACAGGTAAATAAACAGTACCTCGTGTAACCTGCACTAGTACAGGAGAAGCCAACAGACCAGCTGGTAACCCGGAGTCTGGGGGTTCAAAAAGAACAGTGCTTTTGGCATACTGCTCGGAACAAGTTGCTGCCACAAACTTCATCGTGCCACCTGGGATGCGACAAGGTCTCCGCCCTCGCACTCTAACTCTTCCTGAACGTACCACAAGCGACTGATTATCGACTCGACGACAATGTTGCAGTGCCTGTAAAACAGAATTTGGAACATCTATGGTTGAGAGTGAATCAAACAAGGCCGGGCCATGCCGTCCGAAAAGCCCCTGGTAGCATCGACTAAGGACATTCATTCCCAGAACACCTGGGACCCGTGTACACAAGCCACCAGGAGGATCCCGAACAACAAGCACGCCACACTCTGTAATTACTCGATCGCAGAGTTCGATATTCAACTCCATATATCCAATATAGGGGATTGAAAGACCATTAGCAGCTCTAAGCTGCAACCACTGACACGATTTAAGTCGATCCTGGCCCCATGGTTCGAAATGTTCACGAAAACAACTCTCAGTAATCGTAGTTACCATGGAGCCAGTATCCACCAGACAGGGCACTTGAACCCCACCAATTAAAACAACAAGGTGTGGGCACAATGACATTAGGTGCGACATATTTGAAATGTTTGAGCCAGTTACCTCCCCACCCGTGCTATGGCCCTGAAGCACGGTGGGTGCTAGTTTTCCGACGTTGCTGATGGGCCAGGCCGCCTACCTCCAGCTCTTGACGGGATAGAGGGTGAGAAAAGCTGAGGGCGAGAAGGGACACGTTCCTCGTCACAGTCTCTGGCAAAGTGCCCAGGCTTTTGACACCTTCTACAAATAACTGGTCCCTGCCGGGAAGATTGACCCTGAAACGAGGGAGCCTGTAAACGGGCAAAGCTTTGTGTGAGTTTAGTCAACTGTGCTTGCTGGCTTTTGAGCATATCCCTCAATTCAGCCATCTCAGAATTCCCAGGTGACCCACTCACCCCAACAAATGGATCCCCTTGTACTCTATATTGAAGCCCATGAACTGATGGAACAGAATGACTCCTGGGCCTTGTGGTTCCTGGCATGCCCTCCTGCTCCCATCTAATGGCTTCACTACGTACCTCCAACAAAGTTAACGTAGGTTGACGACGTATCAACTGCTTTAATTCACGACGCAGGGCGCTATCAAAAACATGTTCAACGAATTGGTCCCGCAGTAAAACATGTGAATTTGGCATACCATGAGGTGATCGTTGTTTCACTTGCTCAAGGAGACCCATCAGAACGAGGGAGAACTCCAACAGGCTCTCACCCTCCTGTTGCTTCCTCGAGAAAAAGGCCATCTGCAAAGACACATATGACTGCGAACAACCATACAGTTCCCGCAATGCCGAAATAATTTTGTCTGGGTCTTTACGCTCCACCTCTGGGCGGTACTTAATCTCTTCCCTGGCTTCCCCTTCTAAGTGGTCAAATAGATAAAACGCTTTGTCAGTATCAGAAAGGTGGCGGGCACGCATACAAGCCTGGGCCTCCTCAACCCACTCTTCAATACTGAGGCCGACCCTCCTATTAAACTTTGGACACTTTCGATCTCGTGGTACAAAAACAAATCGTTCTGGTCTAGTGACATCTAAATTACTGGGTTGAGCTAGAACAGAAGGCCCAGGGGCAGGGGCAGATATGTCACTGAGACCTGGGGGCACAAGAATACGCTCCTGACGCAACCTCTCATTGTCTGCTCTTAACTGAGCAATCATCTCTCTTAACTCTTGTAACTCCTCTTCCATACTTGAACGATAGAGGCACTTACCAATGAAAGTATGCCCACAATAAAGGCTAGGTTATTACAAGACGTGCACTGCTGTCCTGCTGCCACTCCACACCAAGGAAAAACCAATCCTGCAAACTTGAACAACAAAAAAAAAGAAAAACAAAAAAACAACTATATATACACCCACGTCTCTGTCAAAAGTGGAACCCTGCCGACAGCGCCAAAGTGTGGCGGGGCGGTAATTGGTAAAGATTCACACTAGTGTACAACTAGAACAAAGCAGACTACGCCACCCCGTTTCTATGAACAGGGAAATTTAGACCCAAAAATAAAGCACACAGGTTAGTTTCCACTAAGCACAAGAGACGGGGGTATAAATACAAAACACTTATTTCACAATAATAATAGTTAAAAATGTAGAAAAACGATTGACCAGACAAATGAAATCAAGAGAATCAAACACTTTTCAGGCTGAGGCTTACCAGTAGGGTGGCTAGCTGCACAGTGAGTATCTTAGGGCACACCACTCGCCCAAGTATGCTCCACACAAAACACTCACACCACACACACACACTCTAAGTGAGGGAGATGCAATGGTCACGGCAAAAACACTACCACCACAGGGTCAAACAGCTAGCTTCCCTCACTGGAGGCCTACAGCTCCTGAAATAAACAAAAAAAAAAAACAAACAACAATTAATCAACACACAAAATTCACAATTTGTATTGGATCAAGCTCAAACCATAGATGATGAATATGGACAAGTCACTGGCCACAATGGTTCAAACGAAGATAGAACCTGTTACGTTTAAACCAAAAGCTCATGAACCTAATCACAATGACAAATCTTAAGAACAAAAGCAAAACTGAAAATATAAAACAAAGCAAAAACAATCGGAGTTCAAATCAAGAAATCACAAATTAATCAAGAACAAAACATTAAAGACATTAACAAATACTCAAATCAGTACATTTAAACCAAAAAAACAATAAATTAAACCTCCCAAGAACCAGATAATAAATGTTCTTCCAAGGCGTCCCTAGGAAGAACACAGGCCAAGAGAAAAATAAAAACAAATCAACACGCTGCGGATGGCGATTTCCAGTGGAGCTAATGTGCTCTATTAACGGCACATCTCTCGTTAAATGACGGCTCGAACTGGCCACCGTTCTCAAGCCACCAGCATCAGCGCGAAGCAACAAAACAAACAAAAAAACAGAAATCAAATGCCAATGGTCACAAAAATACTACAAATATAGCAGCAGAACAAGCGGTGCAGTCTTCAATGTTCTATAAGGAGTAACTTATTCGCCCTGCAGTCCACAGTGACGAGATGTTGAGCGTGTTGTATAAGGAGTAATTTATTTGCCCCTGCAGTCCAGTGACAAAATGCTCACGAGAAATTGCCCCCACTAAAATAGACACAAATGAAGACATATCAGTCAGACATCAACCCAATAATGCTCAAGGGACTCGATATACATACCCAGAAGTAGATTGCTAAACACACAGGTTCAGTTTACTCGCGGTTTTTATCCCAAAACTCAACGAACGGCAAATATGCGGGTGTTCCATCAGCGCATACACAGACTGCAATATGATCGAGGCATAAGTTACAAATCACACCGCAAATGTTAAATCCACCGGAATCAACATACCTGGAGTGAAAGACAGCCCGTACCCAACAGCAATGTCGCGCCAATCCTAAACACAACCTGGCTGCAAACAAATACACACACTTAACAGTGCACACCAGAAGCAACATTAGCCAAACAGCTACATACCTCCCGCAAAGCTGCGTGCACACAGCCACAAATGACAATGATTGTATCATGCCCATTCAGGTGCGTAAACTACGTCTTAAATACACATGGAGCGGCAGCCAATAGGCTGTCACACCAGTCATTCAGGCGATAGTCGCGTTAAAAAGGGGCGGTACCCAGACTGTCCCACTACATATGCAAATTACACGCGTTATGCTTTATTCTCAAATTATTCATGTTAAAGTTGCGTGACTATCAGTGTGTATTATCGTGTAGGCTAGATTTCAATTTATCCACTCAAATTAGAAAAAATATTGCAAGATATTGGTAGGTCTAAAGGACCTAGACCTTAATAGGTCTAAAGCAGTGGTCCTCAAACCTGTCCTGGAGGACCACCAGCCCTGGACATTTTGTATGTTTCCCTATATCTGACACATTTCAGATTTGGCTGTCTCTACTAATGAGCTCATGAGTTGAATCAGGTGTGTTAGATGAGGGAAACGTAGAGGGAAACGTACAAAATGTGCAGGGCAGGTGGTCCTCCAGGACAGGTTTGAGAACCACTGGTCTAAAGTAACGTTAAGGCATACGGCAATAGTTTTAAACACTGGCTGGTTATGTACTTTTCCAAATATTATAAAATATAATACATATAAAATATAACTTTTATAAATATATTTTTTAACCCAAAAAAATAAAATAAAAAGTTTTGCTTTTTTTTTAAGCTGTGGTTGTTTTTACAGGCCCAGGACTCAATACCATCTGACTTTTAATAAGGATGTTATACTGTTGACCTCCCCTGACGATAATGCTGTTGTAAAGCAAAAGAAAAAACAGCACTTGCATGAGATTGGACACGTATTAAATGCGTTTGACTTTGACAAAGCATGGGATTGTACAACAGTTTTAAGGAAAATCGAAGAAGGCTTCAAAGAAAAAGTGCCACTTGATGTTAGGTAAATGTGTTTACAATTTATTTGTTTTTTTTTATTGTAAATGTTTTACTGTGAGATGTATTATTTGATGGTGAGTTAGTACCACTGTTTTTTATTGTGTGCAGTTTGGAAATACTTATGGGATGTGGCAACAAGCTCATTACACCTAAGTTAAGTGAAGGTCAGGAACTGGATGGCAGCTTGATTTTAAAGGTTTTCAAGTTGAAGACCTTATACGTAAAACCCCCAAGACCACTACTCATGGTAAGACTGGTGTATTTTTTTTATGAATTTTAATTATAATTATTTTTCTTAACCATATGGGCTTCCTTATAGGGTTTTGGTTTATTTTAGGCCATATACAGTTGTGCTCTTAAGTTATACCACTTGCAGAATGTGCAAAATGTTAATAATTGAAACAAAATAGGGATCATGAAAATTGCTTTTTTTTTTTTTATTTAGTACTCTCACTGTTCACTAACAGATGTTTACATATACTCAACAAGACAAAATTATAACTGAATTTATAAAAATGACCCTATTCAAAAGTGGGTGTAAACTTTTTAAAATTGGACTATCAGGGTAAATTTTACTTGTATGTTTCCCAGAAGACAAAATAGATATATACCGGTATGTAGCTTCTGAAGTTTGATCGTTAAACAAAATGAGAAGAATTTACAAATCATCCTCATGTTCAAAAATGGAGGATTTTTTTTTGTTGTTGAAGAAAAACAGGCAGTTGAACTGCTCAGGACCAACAAGGGACTTATGAACAACTATCACAAAATATAAAAACAGTCATGGATCATCCAGGAAATGACACAGGAGAATGTAAACTTTTGAATGGGGTCATTTTTATAAATACAGTTATGTTGTCTTGTGGAGTATATGTAAATATCTGTTATGTGAAATTGTTTATTTAGGCCAGTACTAAATAAAAAATATGCAATTTTCATGTTTACTCATTTTATTTGAATTATTAACATTTTGCATGGGGTATGTAAACCTATGAGCACAACTATAGTGTATAAATGTATGTTATGCAATGTTAACTTGTTTTATACTTAATTACTTTTAGCTTCTGTTTTTTTAATTCATTTTCACATTTGCAGTCACTGTTGAAAACGTCCCCGGTTACGTATGTAACCTTAGTTCCCTGAGAACAGGGAACGAGACGCTGCGTCAGCTGACGCTATGGGGAACGCCTTCAGCGTGACAGGTGTCTGAAATCGCTATCAAATCACAATCCTACTGACCGTCGGCAGCTGGTGATGTCATCACCGTGCGACCAGGAAGTATAAAAAGGCACCGTGCCAACATGACAACATCCGATTCGTCTGAAGGGACTGTGGGCAGGCACACCTTGAAGCATGGCCATGTGACGCAGCGTCTCGTTCCCTGTTCTCAGGGAACTAAGGTTACATACGTAACCGGGGACGTTCCCTTTCGAAAGGGAACTCGCGCTGCGTCAGCTGACGCTATGGGGAACGATATACCCACGCCGCCATGCTGAGGGGAGTGCACGCCCCTTACTGGCAGTGAGAACTGCCTGGACGAGTGTTCGCGGAAAGTCTGAACCACTCCCCCTCTAGCCACACAGGCTGCCAGTGACATCATTCCCTACGGTCATAGCCCAAGCTATGTGCCTAAGAGAGAACCTAAACAAGTTTTAACTGAGGTTTGCTACTCTCGGCTTGCTCGAGGGCCTGGGACCTACTACTTCCGAAGGAAGGAGTCCCTTAAGGGAATGTGGCTAGGGGACCCGAGGGCGCCACCAGCCGTCACTAATTCGGGAAAAACCTTCACCGAATGCCACCAGGGAGGCCTCACCTGGCATCACTTCTGTGGGACACCCCAGCTTGGCCAACCCTGTCTGTCAGAACAGAGCCTCCGGACATCGCTCTTACTTATGAGCATCCAGACTGAGGGACTGCAAACTGGCAATGTCCTCCTCAGACCGGAACTCGGAGACGGGAATCCTGGAGAGCAGTACTCAGCTTAGTGCTTCTTACCCTTGCCATCGAGGGGAGTCTCTTCTGCTCGATCCTAGGATCTACTGAGCACATTTATTACAGGGGTGCTCAGGAGGCCTAAAAAAGGCCTATGGACTGATCTACCCGGGAGGCCCCGAGGGGGGGCCTGCCCGTCTGACCAGACTCAAGCGGCCGTAAGCTCGCAGACGACCCTCAATGAGGGGAGCTCTTAAGCCAGCTTGGTAGGTAACCCATGCTGTAGGCTAGCCAGTCCCTGTCCTGAAGGGACTGCGCAGCAGAAACAGAGTCTCGTTGTGCTAGGGCATGAGCCCGCCCTTGAGTTATACCGGCGCAGGCCGGGACCCACTGGCGGGCAGCCGCTAGCTGTCAGCCCAAAGCCAGTTATACGTTCCTGTCACGGAGTGACCTAAAATGGCGGAACCTAAAATGGCGGAAATTGTCCGCCCGGACCGTTGTCCATGAAACACGCGACTAGTTCCGGTAACTCCGGGCAACTAAAAGGGAGTGTTATTAGGAACAGGTGTGCGCATGGACGTGGCGATCGATGGTTGGACAAATTAGAGAAAAGGAGGCATATAAATAAGGTAATGGGAGAACAGGAAAGGGGTGAAGTTGATTCCGGCCAACGCTGCAGGGTGAGTGAAGTTGATTTGGGCGATCGCTGTGGGTGAGACGGAGCGATCGGTGAATCGGAGGGACGTCTTGAGGCGGATGATACAGACTGGGCGAAGTGAGAACAAAGTACTGGGCTGAAGAAAACATGAGCTAAGTGTTTGAAGCATTCGTTGTTGAAACAACTGTGTTGATATGTATTGTTACTGCCTTGGAGAGATTGTTTACATTGAGAAGTCATTGGGAACGTATTGAAAAGAGGAAGGAGCATGCTGAAAGATCGTGGTCTTGACGTTTTCATATGGTCATCCTCTGCACTGACCCTTTCTACTATCCAGGACTTATTTCCCGGCCCAACGTGGTGATCCTGACCCTAATTCACCGTGAGTGTGTGTGGAGTACAGTGGGTGAGTCTTTTTTTTGATGTGTGTCCACCTGAAGAATTATAGTGTTGTGCTGTGCAAACGTTGTCAGCGATCCCTCCCTAGGTCGAAGAGAAAGCCCTGCATCAGAGGAAGCGCTAAAGCCGACATCTGTCTAACTACGGAGCTGTGAGTTGTATCTACCCAAGTGGACCGCCTGTATACTCACCTGTACGCCCAAAGCTAAGAGCCCAGTGTACCGCCTGTATACTCACCTGTATGCCCAAAGCTAAGAGCCCAGTGTACCGCCTGTATACTCACCTGTATGCCCAAAGCTAAGAGCCCAGTGTACCGCCTGTATACTCACCTGTATGCCCAAAGCTAAGAGCCCAGTGTACCGCCTGTATACTCACCTGTATGCCCACAGCTAAGAGCCCAGTGTACCGCCTGTAAACTCACCTGTATGCCCACAACTAAGAGCCCAGTGTACCGCCTGTATACTCACCTGTATGCCCAAAGCTAAGAGCCCAGTGTACCGCCTGTATACTCACCTGCACGCCCAAAGCTAAGAGCCCAGTGTACCGCCTGTATACTCACCTGTATGCCCAAAGCTAAGAGCCCAGTGTACCGCCTGTATACTCACCTGTATGCCCAAAGCTAAGAGCCCAGTGTACCGCCTGCATAGTCACCTGCAAACCTCGGCTTGTACGAAGAAGAGAGAGAGAGCTGGGAAGATCTGTTGAAAACCAGGAGCGACTCAGATCCCAAGGCCCCAGTCCTAGAGGGCTGTTTTCCCCCTTTTAGTATCCCTCCTTCCCCTTTCCTATAAATCTCTTTTAAATTAATAAATATTGGTTTTAACTTACCCGTCCTCGTCTGTCTGGTCATTGGGGTGTTTCTGGGACCTCCTCGGGGTGGAAACTAGGGGAGGAGCGGGACTCGCGCTAAGTGGCGGTCCGCTCCGGCCTGTGACAGATTTTGGCGCAGTCGGCAGGGTTCCACCTCGAGTTGAGCGACCGAAAATCCCCAATGGCCGACGACGAGGTACCTGAGGCCCCACTCCGAGTCATGCCCGTGTTCATGGGCACCCCCTGGATCCAGAAGTATGGCGGAGCAGAGTCAGAGGTGAGATTTTCTGAGTGGAAAGCCCAGATAGAGTATCTGGCCGGAATCCAAGGGTTAAGTGCGTCCCAATATCAACAGTTTGTGTTGAACTCCCTAGAGGGGGAAGCCCGACGAGAAGTCCAGGCCGCCCCAGAAGCCCTCCGAGCCACCGCACAGTCTGTGTTTAACTTTCTGACCGAACGATATGGAGACACCACGCCGGTATCCGTCCTCCGAGCACAGTTCTTTAATTGCAAACAGGGCCCTCGGCAGCCCATCCGAGCCTATGCGCTCCGACTGCAAGAGCACTTTACCCGGTTGCAAGGAAGACGCGACCACGGGTTGGGAGAGGGAGAAACTCTGATGCGGGATCAATTCTTGCTAGGGCTAAGAGAAGGCCCGGTGCGACAGAGCCTGCGAGTGCAGTTTCGACGAGATCCAGAGATGACCTTTGAGGAGTTAAAGAAGGAAGCGGTGGCTCTGGAATCGGACCAGCGGAAGTCGTTAATCCCCCAGTGTGTGCGGCCGTAAGTGGAGCAGCAGCAGCCGCAGTAGCCCCTGAGGGAGTAGATTGGAAACAGACCTTACGGATGGAGCTCCTACAAGACGTCCGCGAGCAAATGACAGCGCTGTCCAAGACGCTCCTGGAGGAGTTGCGGCTAGGCGCATTAAGACAGGAGGTAAAGCCTGCCCCTCGGGAGCGAGCCTATTCAGGTGGAGGCCGGGACCTAGGGAGGCAACTAAGCCGGCCTGCCCACCCTCGATTTGAGTGGGACGAACAAGGACGACCCATTTGCAACAGTTGTGGTGAGCCCGGACACTACAGCCGGCAGTGTGGCTCCCGACGAAGCTCAGAAGGGGGGTTTTTAGGTCAACCGGCCACTGTGGGTCGAGTGGTCGGGACCCTTTTAGATGACCCATCTCCAGTAACTGGCTCGAAGGATAGATTGATTGGGCAAAGCCCTGTGGTGGAGGTCCAGGTACGTGGTACTAAGGTACAGTGTCTAGTAGATACCGGATCTCAAGTCACCCTGTTTTCGGAGAGCCTGTCGAAGGAGCTGTTTGGAAGACGAAGTATGCAGGAAACCGAGGCCCCTTGGCTGACATTGAAGGGAGCGAATGGGTTAGACATCCCCTACATTGGGTACCTATTGACTGATCTGAAGATCCATGGGATCACCGTGCCCCAGAAGGGGGTAGTCATCGTCCAGGATCATTGTTTGGGGACCCATCGAGCCCTTCTGGGCATGAACGTAATCTCGGAGTGCTGGGAAGAATTATTCCGGGCGAGGCCCGTAAAGTCGATACCACCTGCAGAGCAGCGAGAGTGGGAACGCATTGTGGCTGACTGTCGCCGGATACAGGCAGCTAGGGTCCGAAGAGACCGGGAAGATACCGGCCGAGTGGCCTGTCGCTATGCCTTGTCCGTGCCAGCTAGGAGTGAGGCCATTGTGTGGGTAAGAGTCCCCCAACAGAAATATGGGCCAGAAGGCTGGGTATTAGTGGAGCCCCATCTGGATTGTCAACATGTGGAAGTGGCCCGAGGATTGGCAGTAGTCCGTCGAGGACGAGTTCCTGTGAAAGTACGCAACGAGAACCCCTATTCCATACACCTACATAGACATCAACGACTGGCCCGAGTGACGATGGTCGATCCTCATCAAGTAAGAGAAGAAAGAGATGTGAGCTTCCGGCAAGTGTGTCCTACCGTGGTTGAGGTGGCCTTAATTCAAACAGACTCGCCCCTGAAGAAGGCTGGGGAAGAGACGCCCGGCCATTTGGTAGGTGAGTCCCTGCGGGGAGAAGAGTTGGAAGAGGCTCAGACACGTAAACTGCGAGAACTCCTGGTGAAGTGGCAACATATATTCTCTGCACATGATGAAGACTACGGATGTACCAATGTGGTGAAGCATCGAATTCCCACTGGGGAAGCCGGGCCCAGTCGCGAGAGATACCGTCCCATACCGCCCACCTTGTATTCTGAGGTACGAACCCTGTTGCAAGGACTGCTTGATCAAGGGATTGTTCGTGAAAGCAGTAGCCCCTGGGCAGCCCCCATAGTCTTGGTGCAGAAGAAGACGGGAGCCTGGAGGTTCTGCGTGGACTACCGGAAGTTAAATCAGGTGACTAAGAAGGACGCCTTTCCCTTACCTAGGATCGAGGATTCA